>NC_137826.1:35988151-36008151 GCF_963921795.1 Nannobrachium achirus
CATCCTGCTCAGTAGCTGTGTTTTACATGTGTAACCCCCCCCCCCCCCCTTCCTCTAACCTCTGAACTCTCCTTCCCATTTTAAAATCCCTCCCATACATCCAATGATTACCTTTGACTAGGGCTGTCATATGATTTTACATGACGATTAATTGTCACTCAAATGATTGCGATTAACGATTTAATTGTGTTTTTGTCATTGACAATTGCATTTCTGTCTGGCTTGCAGGCTTTGAAGTTGCACATGGCAGATTTGACACGTAACCTAAATCTAACTATTAATTTACCCAATGTCTGTCCGTCTGACCGGCTGCCTGCATGCTGACATCACTGATACTACACAATGTCGCCACCATGGTAACAGCCGCATGCTGAAACAATGCCCAAATTTGGAGATGAGCATGGTGAAAAGTTTTCAAAAAGTAAAATAATATATGTTTAACAAAATGTCTATGGCCTACTCGCAGTGAGAACAAGAAATGTGGTGCTGATCTTGCCAGAAAACAAGCAAACAAGTAAATAAACAAACAGATGCCGGCAATTACGTGCTCCGCTGTGATTAAACACAATTATGTGGATGGAGACATGGCTGCCAGGGTCCATTTTGAGCATGAACTTCCATTAAACCAGTGGTTTTCAACTGTTTTCATATCAAGGTCCATTATTTATTCTGCATTTGAGCCATATTCGGCCTCTCAGTCCCCAAACTGGTTATTGTGGATAAGATGTATTTAGAAACATGGGTTTTTCAGAAAACTATTAGGATTAAGAAGACATTCTTTGATATCTTTCATGTGTTTCAGAGTCGCGAGTGTGCGTTGGCCTCACCTCAGGGATCCATAAGGCACAGCTGACGTGGACCCACTTGGTCCCACTGCGGGTGGGCTTCAGGGCCCCTCCTCTCTTGGGGCAGAGCAGGCATTTGGGCTGGACGCCCAGGGCACAGGTCCGACACAGCCAGTTGCCCTGGGGCACCTTCAGGATGCCATAACACGCCTGGAGGGAGAGAGAGAGAGAGAGACAGAGATGATGGAAGGACAGAGAGAGAGATAAAGAAAGAATGGGAAGCGAGGGGGGGGGAGAGAGAAGGTGGAGTGAAAGCGGGTAGAGAGGACAAACAAAGTGGGAAGGGGCAAGAGATTTGGCGGAAAGGGATTGATAAAGAAAAAAAAAGAGGGAGAATATGGACGGTGAGTTAAAAGACGCACAGTACGAGGTGAAGAAAGAGAGAGAGGGGGGGGGGGGGGGATAAGAACAAGGCAGACCGGAAAAGAGACACAAATTGAAGAGGAAAAAAAGGAGCGATAGTTAATGAAGTGAGGGAGCGAGCAAGAGGAGAATGACACAGATGGCGGGGAGAGAGAGAGAGAGGGAGAGAGAGAGAGAGAGAGAGAGAGAGAGAGAGAGAGAGAGAGAGAGAGAGAGAGAGGGGGGGGAGAGAGGGAGGGAGGAAAAATGAAGAGAAAATAATGGATACCATTTATATGGAGCTGTCACCAGGACGTTAATAGTACTTCAAGCAGTGACAGGTGCAGAGAGGAGAGATGTTATTGTAGGAGAGGGTAATCTCTAAAGATAATAAGTCTTTTTCAGCTAAGTCCACAGCAGCCTGTCATATTATCTGTTCACATCCACGCACGCGCGCACGCACACGCGCACACACACAAGAGACCCATGTCGCTTGTCTGGAACGTTATTGTAAGTAAGTAATCTTTCCAGATAACACGCCTGGTTCAATAACATATAAATAAATAATAGAAGAAAATATGGCATGTGGGATAGAACATGTGCGCTAGTTTACTGCATGTGTCGGAATAATAAGTGAGGCGGCAGGTAGAGGTCGGGGGTCGACACACTCAAACAGTTTGTTTTGCTTTAAAGTCAGTCTCGTCTCTGTGGCCGCAGCTGATAGACGGCCGTGCTGCTAGAAAACCTTCAGCTGGACTAGTTAAGCGTTGTACCGTGTGTGTGGCTGGGTGGTTAGTTAAGTTAGATAGAAGTCAAAGAGTTCCTTCTATGATTCCAAAAAAGAGACAATACCTAGCTGTGCTCTATGCTGATGATGTGTCTATGTGTCTATTCAATTAGAACTAATAATACCTTAAAGGAGAATTCCGGACTACCCTTTTTTGAGCGATACAAATGGACGCTTTGGCATTATACCCAACCGTGTGCGGTTGGAGCCGTGGTGGACTAAAGATGAAAAAACAAAAAACCTCTAGGAAATAAAAACGCTAGTCCAGAATTCTCCTTTAATATTGTGATACGAGATGGCAGGTAATTACTTGTACCATGTGTAACTGGGTTTGAAAGAACAGACAGATACACATGCAAGTGTCTAAGAAATTAAACATTATCCTGCTACCCATGACAGGCCTTAATTACCCAGCATCAAAAACCAATGTTGTGGGCCTTAGTCGCTCTCTCTGTTTTGCAAAGTGTCTTTGAATACCTAGAAAAGAGCTATATAAATTGGATGTATCATTATAATTACTAGAAGCTGGGCCGCCCTTCGGGCGGCCCAGCGTCTAGTCGGCGACCTGGCCAACTCGGAACAATGTAAATAGGGAATGAATGCCCCGCCCTTTAATGCAAACCCCATTATACCTGTTTTTTACCTGGTCATAGGACCCGTTTTGACCATCTGTCTGCCTGTGTCCATTTATGCCCATATATGGAGATATTTGTATCTGTCTGTCTGTCTGTCGGCGTCCATTTTATGTCCATATATGGAGATCACTGCAGTTATAGTTCTGGGTCCATTTTATGCCCATGCATATATGGAGATATCTGTCTATCTGCGTCCATTTTATGCCCATATATGGAGTATCTGTCTGTGCCTCCAACTGTGTTGCAGACACAGTGCCGGTTCCCCCTTTAATGCAAACCTCATTATACCTGTTGTCATAGGACC
Organism: Nannobrachium achirus; assembly: GCF_963921795.1. Taxonomy (NCBI): domain Eukaryota; kingdom Metazoa; phylum Chordata; class Actinopteri; order Myctophiformes; family Myctophidae; genus Nannobrachium; species Nannobrachium achirus. The sequence continues at coordinate 35,991,065 of NC_137826.1, forward strand.
CGTTTTGAACATCTGTTTGCCTGTGTCCATTTATGCCCATATATGGAGATATCTGTATCTGTCTGTCTGTCTGTCTGTCTGTCGGCGTCCATTTTATGTCCATATATGGAGATCACTGCAGTTATAGTTCTGGGTCCATTTTATGCCCATATATGGAGATATCTGTCTATCTGCGTCCATTTTATGCCCATATATGGAGTATCTGTCTGTGCCTCCAACTGTGTTGCAGACACAGTGCCGGTTCCCCCTTTAATGCAAACCTCATTATACCTGTTGTCATAGGACCCGTTTTGAACATCTGTTTGCCTGTGTCCATTTATGCCCATATATGGAGATATCTGTATCTGTCTGTCTGTCTGTCTGTCGGCGTCCATTTTATGTCCATATATGGAGATCACTGCAGTTATAGTTCTGGGTCCATTTTATGCCCATATATGGAGATATCTGTCTATCTGCGTCCATTTTATGCCCATATATGGAGTATCTGTCTGTGCCTCCAATCTGTCTGTCTGTCTGTCTGTCTGTCGGCGTCCATTTTATGTCCATATATGGAGATCACTGCAGTTATAGTTCTGGGTCCATTTTCTGCCCATATATGGAGATATCTGTCTATCTGCGTCCATTTTATGCCCATATATGGAGTATCTGTCTGTGCCTCCAACTGTGTTGCAGACACAGTGCCGGTTCCCCCTTTAATGCAAACCTCATTATACCTGTTGTCATAGGACCCGTTTTGAACATCTGTTTGCCTGTGTCCATTTATGCCCATATATGGAGATATCTGTATCTGTCTGTCTGTCTGTCTGTCGGCGTCCATTTTATGTCCATATATGGAGATCACTGCAGTTATAGTTCTGGGTCCATTTTATGCCCATATATGGAGATATCTGTCTATCTGCGTCCATTTTATGCCCATATATGGAGTATCTGTCTGTGCCTCCAACTGTGTTGCAGACACAGTGCCGGTTCCCCCTTTAATGCAAACCTCATTATACCTGTTGTCATAGGACCCGTTTTGAACATCTGTTTGCCTGTGTCCATTTATGCCCATATATGGAGATATCTGTATCTGTCTGTCTGCGTCCATTTTATGCCCATATATGGAGATCTTTGACCATCTGTTTGCCTCTGTCCGTTTATGTCCATATATGGAGATATCTGGCTATCTGCGTCCATTTTATGCCCATATATGGATATATGGAGATCACTGCAGTTATAGTTCTGGGTCCATTTTATGCCCATATATGGAGATATCTGTCTATGGAGAACGCGCGTGCCCGTGGGACGAACGGTTCTCGAGATACGCGGATTACCTACATACATACACACTCACAGATATTTTTTGTTGACTCATGTGGCGTACGTGATGTCAGAGACTTTTATGAAGTGATGTCACAATGAGTCAGAGCTTTCGCCGATTTCCTCAGAAACAGCCTGATGTCAACAATCAACCCCGCATAAGGAGATTCCGAACGTTTCGCGCCGGTTCGGGAAAACCGCGCGTCGGGTCGGGTCGAGACCCGGCACTGCACTCCGTGCCGCGGCGGGGAACGCGCGTGCCGAATCTGAAGCCGGTGGGACGAACGGTTCTCGAGATACGTGGATTACAAACACACACACACGCACGCAGAGACTTCTCGCATTTATAGATAGATTATCATTATTATTATTATATTAAAGCTACACTTGTATGTAACTTTCCTCTTCTAGCCCATATTTGAACCTGTCTAGGTGAGACAACCTTTGAAACGATCCAAATGTCTCAATAGAAGAGCAAGCATACAACATTTTCGAGCAGTGCTCCTGGAAGGAGCTAAGCTCCAACATCTGGCTTTGTCCGGGCCCTGAAACATGGCCTACATCTGGCCTACATCTTGGCACAAAGCGCTTGTACGCCCAGGGTCACATTGGCCAAGATTTAGGGGACGCTTAATGAAATTAACTCATAAATAGCACCGCTCACTTCACACTAGGTGTGATTTTTTTCTTTTCTTTTTACATACAGTAGAGCAGCTTTAAAATGACAAGTTTTAGCTAGCAGATAAAACTAGGAGAACAAATGTCACATTGGCAGAATGTATGCAGTAGAGTTTTGACCGTGCTGTGGGCAATGTAGTGTAAATACTCACGGGGACCTTCAGACTAATTAACGCTGCATCTCATTGACAAACGCAGACAACCTTTCAGACCTCAGGACACTGCTGCTCACCGGCACTTTTAGAACAGTGTCCCACGCTCCATGTAGTGGAGGTGTTTAACATAACGCTTGTCGGGGAAAAACCTCATACAGTACGTCCAAAACGATTCCTTTTTATTGTTATTTTAAAAACAATATAAATTTCTAGTGAAAATAGACGATCTACAAGCTCACAACTTGTCGCATTACGACGTGTTGTGAGCTTGTACTATAGATCTGCCATTTTTTATACTTTTTTTTTTCACTACTTTTGTGCGACACTCTTTGTGCGACATGTCAAACATGGAGGGACACGTACGGTTTCTGCCCGACAGCGATGATAATTGTGTCGAGGTAAAATAAGAGTCTCAGAGCTGCATCAAACTCCTGAATGCCCAAGGACCATAAACCCTTACATTTCATATATAAAAAAGGTGTTAGATTTGTCACTGTATCAACAGAAGCAACCAAGCATCCAAGGTTCTTTGGAAATAATAACCTACACCGTTTTATATAATTTATTTTATAAGGGCTTGACCTAGGGTCTCTCCACCGCAAAGCCAAACACCAGGACTTCATTTCCACTTAACTTTAACTCCCAGGACCAAAAGAAACAACTTTTCTGAGAGGTGCCGATGAAAAATGATGTGTCGCAATAGCACTGCATACAAAGTTCATGGCACTTATTCTGATCTTGCACTTCGTAGAAGTTGCTCAGGATAATAAAACCATTTCAATCAAATTATAAATTTCTATAGTTTTTTTTTTCAGGGTCAAGGAAATTAGCGTTTTGAAATGTACCGACTTTTTCATAAATGGTAAGTGGTGCATTTATATAGTGCTTTTATCCAAAGTGCTTTGAAATGTGCATTTACATTGAACCATTCATTCACACAACAATGGAAACCATGCAGGCCACGGCGGGAGCAGTTATGGGTTCAGTGTCTTGCTCAAGGACACTTCAACAGTAACACAGGGGGAGCCTGGGGGATCCCCCCCCCCTCCCACACACACACACACACACACCAAAATCATCTAAGCATATAGTATAAACTGCTGTGCTGCCTCCGGGTGACTGATTTCCCCCCTTGGGATAATAAAGGTATCTATCTATCTATCTATCTACATAGCTGGCTGATTAGCATAAATTGATTTTTGTATCTATTGTAGAGACATTGTCATTTTACAGTATATATTCGTGAACGGAAATGACGAACGGATCCCAGCTTCCGTTCCTCGGATTTGGGGAGGTGTAGTTCCAGACTCCACAGATTGTGGAATGGTTGTCCGGGGCCTACGTGAGACACAGGACAAAAGAAATATTGTACCACTAACTACCACTCCTCTCTCCCTCCCCTCCTCCGTCCCCCGGCCTCACCTGGTGCACGCAGACGTTGCACTTGTCACAGAAGACCATCTCGTTGCCGTCCTCGCCCTCTGGCGAGCGGCACACGTCGCACACCACGTCCTCGTCGTACTCGATGCCCAGGCCCTCCTCCGTCTCGATGGCCTGCTGCATCTTCTCCTGGCACACGCTCTCCAGCTCCACCAGCGCTCGCTCCATGGTCAGCTCGTCCAGCTCTGGCAAGTCTGGGTGGAGGAGACAAGACAGGGTGGAGAGGAGAGGAGAGGAGAAAGGGAGAGAGGAGTGGTAGTTAGTGGTACAATATTTGTTTTGTCCTGTGTATCGACAAAGATGAAACATACACACGGCAGTGTGGAGTGGAGTATACTAGGGACAGAAGACAGGAGTATCCCAGTAAACTGTGGAGTACCTCAAGGGAGTATACTAGGACCACTGTTGTTCTTAATATACGTAAACGACATGTCATCTGCTTGTGACTGCAATCTGTTTCTGTTCGCGGATGACTCGGCTCTCCTAGTCTCCGGCAGAGACTTATTGCAGGTTGAAAAGGCCCTTAACTGTGAACTTAACAAGATCTGCACCTGGCTCAATGACAACAGACTCTCAATTCACCTAGGCAAAACTGAATGTATCCTCTTTGGATCTAGTCAGAAACTTAGCCTAGTTGAGAACTTCACAATTAAAGTAGGTGACACTGTGATAGAAAGAAAAAACTACATCTGCTACCTGGGTTGCATCCTGGAGGCTAACCTATCCAGTGAAAAAATGACCACCAAGGTAATCAATAAAGTCAACCAACGAATTCGCTTCTTGCAAAGGGTTGCCCCGCTGATCAATACTAAATCCCGAAAGACACTAGGAGGAGCTCTTATTGGGCCCCTCATTGATTACGGAGTCCTTGTCTGGTATTGCGACGCCCCAGCCGCCTTAAAGTTAAATCTTCAAACAGCCCAAAACAAACTAATTAGGGTTGTGCTTGGTCTCCCTCCTCTGACCCACCTTACCGATCATCACCACGAAAGCGTGGGATGGCTCAAAGTAGCTGACAGAGTACAGCATCTTGCAATGGGCCTGGTGTACAAGATACACTACACCTCCAAGATTCCCATGTACCTGACAAACTACTTCTTAAAGGTCAAGGATGTTCACGACCACAACACCAGAGGCAGCTCCACTAATCATCATCAACGTAGATTTAACACTAAACAAGGCTCTAACTCGTTCTCCTGCTACACCATCAACATGTGGAACGCCCTTCCTCAAGCCCTAAAGGAGAGCAAATCCCTAGCCTCCTTCAAAATTGGTATGAAAAGTCACCTTCAGACAGCTGCTACCCGTGACTTGTAAATAGACTAAGCCCCCATGCCCCCCCCCCCCCCCCTTTTTTTATTATTCTTTTTTCTGCCTTTGTATTTTGATGTTATGCTTTTGAAACTGATATTATCCTAGATAAAGTACTATGTTCTATCCGTCTGTCTTTCAATGTTATATGAGATACTTAAAGTGTGGTTCCTGTGGAAATAAGCCTCGGCTTTCTAGGATCTCCTTTTAGTTGACCTTGTACCAGTGATTTGTACTGTCATGAAACTGTACTTTTTTCTATTGCAAACTTCTAATAAATTCTTCAATCAATCAATCAATGGATGGAACTCGAATCAAGGGTCCACTACAAACTCAATAACACATTTATTGAGTACCCGCTATCAATAAGCTTTAGGCTTACTGTAGCAAGCTTGTTATCGAGCATAGCGGCCCATGATGTCATGTTTAAACAATCAAGACAAGAGGCGATCAAGAAAGTATTACAGTGTTATTCATCATATAAAGCCATTTAACATTTATTGCACACTAATGAATGATTGCTTTAATGATATTTAATGATAATATTTGTTACTTTTGTCAAATGTAATCTTCATAGATGGTGGTCAGACAGAATTTGTCTCACGTCTTTCCACAAAATATTAGAAAACGCTCAATAGTGGGCTCGATAAGCAGGACCGTTAACTCACTTAGCGCCGAGCGAGCCAGATTTCAATATGAATCTGCGCTTATAACGCCAGGAAATAGCTATATTGAATCCCCAAAATCACATTACATAAACAGGTACACGTGCCTGCAGATGCCACAAGATGACCACTAGAGTGAGCCATAGCTCATAGACTTTCCATGGTCCCATGTTAAGTCAGAATAAAAAACAAGGTTCATGACATAACAGGATGGTACAATGACATGCTCTCCATTGACATTCAATGGACAGGCCGCGGGCCGCCATTTGAGCTCAATACTGCTCAATTCGTGCTTGATCGTCTCAAACTACCATTGGTATGGGCATCGGAACGTATATAGATGCCACACAGAAAGTTTCCGAATCAAAATCCGACCTAGTGAAGCTACGTGAGGGTCGGATGGTTTGCATTGAGCCTAGCGGCTAACAGAGGCCTACGTAAACAGGAAGCTATGGCTTAAAGGTGACGTCATAATCGTATCCTTTTTTTTCACGGTTTTCATCTGTATGCTAGTCGAAGGTAAGCTAACCGTTCCGCTCCGTCTATCAACCCAAATTAAAAGCTTAAACAATGCTTTTATATAAAAGTCGCTCCGAGTCGCTCGGCACTAAACGCCATCATTAGTTAGTCGCCCCGAAAGTCGCTCGGCGCTAAGTGAGTTTTAAGGTGCTCATTATCAATAAAAAGTATCCCTAGACGGGAGGATAGAGAGAGGGAAGAAGAGAGAAAGGGAGACAAGATGACAGGAGAGAACAGGAGAGGAGGCGAGAGAAGTGGGCAAAAAAGAGGGGAGGAGAAAAGATGAAATGAGATGAGATTAGAGGACAGGACAGGAGAGGAAAGGAGACAAGGAAAGGACAGGAGACGAGAAGAGAGGACAGGAGACCAGACAAAGGGTGCCAAGAATAGGGCCTGGGAACGTAGTTGATTAACATCTCAAAGTAACACATTGTTCAAAGGCTCTTTAAATAGTTAATGAAATTGATTTCACTGGCAAATTAATTTTGCTTCTCCCTCATGAAAACTTAAAGGACTAATAATGACAGCAGGCAGAGTCAACAGCCTGGTTTGAACTGTACTGGATGAGCTGTTTATTACCTAGCCTATGGGAAGAGGAATTATGTCCACCTGATGAAATATGCAACTGTAATCCTGACTAATTACTGAGTTGGAGGCTTCCAGTGGACGACATTAATGATTACAATACACACATCTAATCAAATAAAACATCAATGTTGTGACATAAAATATACAGCATAAGCGATTACTCTTAGGCAAGAATAGTCAAGAAAATGTGAGAAAAGATGTTGGGATTGTGAGATTATACAACATTAACAGTGTTATTGTCGTTATTCACAACCGGTAGCAGCTGTAAACAGAATAAAGAATTCATTTATTACTGAATACTTCATGGCTGTCTGACCCAAGAGTAACACCAGAAGAAATCAGATTACATTTCCAAATATAACAGTGGATTACATTATCGTTGAGAACTTTATCAGTAAACAGCAACGGAAAATACTTTCAAAGATTTACGGTGTGTTCTTTTTTTCCAGCACCGTTAAAAACAGACACTTTTGGCTCAATCATTGATTAAGTATTAAAAAACAGAGCGCACACTGTCCCAGATTTCTTATTTATGAGATATTTTATGGAATTATTTGGGGGATTCAGCGCCCTGCTGGGAGTTTTCTTGGGAGTGCTTTGGTTTTCATCTGTTATTTATAATAGTCAGCTCCTACCCAAAAACAACATTACTTATGACTCTTTAGCGTCGTTATTATCAGAGGAGTTCATCTGAACACTGAGCTGTGGCATCAATTATAGCAGTAGTGGTTCGCAAACCAGGGACGTGCTGGGCCCCTGATTCAGCCCGGGAAAAAGAGTTGTAGAGGCCCTCGTTGCGCGCTATAGAGAGAGATCTCTCTCTATAGCACTGCTGTTACTCAAAGATTTGCCATTTCAGATCATGACAAGTGACAAGCCAGTGGGCCAATTACATGAGTTATATTTCGTCGTTGTCGGGTGGAAACCTTATATGTCCAAAACCGTTTGTTTTGTATTTATCATTTTAAAAATGATTTAAACTAGTGAAAACAGCCGATCTACAAGCACACAACGCCTCGCACCGCGAGGCGTTGTGTGCTTGTAGATCTGCTGTTTTCACTACTTTTGTGCAAACAGTTTAATTTTTACTTTTGTGCAAACAGTTATATTTTCGGGAGTTGTCCCGCTTTTCCCAATGGCCAGCACGTCCCTGTCCCAAACGCTTTTAGCTCAACACCAAAAAAGAGGAATAAGACGTTTGCCTGGGACCCAAACCAGTGAAAATAGCAGATCTACAAGGTCACAGCGCATCGCTTGGCGCCACGCTGCGAGCTTGCAGATCTGCTATTTTCACTACTTCTTAAACATTTGTCTTTGATTATTTTGATTTACATTAACGTACACATTTCCGTGACTGCAAAGACAAAACGAAAGCGGGGAAGAGGCGGTGTTGATGTGACTTCAGTCTGTCGGGGAAATTCTCGAACATTGAATACTTCGGCAATTAATCATTTATTTTTTTAAGGCAATTAATGCTTTTTAATCACTAAAAGCATTGGTCCTCATTAGTAATAAAAAAAAAACTTGACTTTGTTCCAGATTCCCTTTCATGATCTGTTCAAAGGACAAAAATAGTATTATCAAAATGATATCATATCATTTCATCTTATAATTGATCCACTGTCTACTATTAATAGTGAATAGGTTGTTAGAGATAAATCATTCTGCTTTGAATGAAGCTCACCATCAGTGGGTTGAGTGAAGGTCAGTGAATGAGACAGACAGCGCTACCAGGCTTTAGTTTAGAGCTTTGATTCTGTATCATATCATACAATCTTCCAGTACAGTGACTTGCCTGGAATACAATGAATCTGTAACAATTTTTATGACATGTCTATGAAATGTCTGTAATGCATTATGAACACAAAATGCATTTTAATCTGCTTCCAAGTAACACGGTATAATTACACTTTATAATCACTCATAAGTACTGATAAGTACTCATAATGCAATCAATTATAACACATTATCAGCTCAGCAAAAACAATACTGTTGTTTCCTAGAGGCAAACAGACTAATTCTACACTGTTATAAGAAGATTATAATGAATTTGAAGTATGTTTATAATGCACTAATATATGGGCTACTGTATATAGAACAGCGATTCCAAAACGTTTTAGCTTGAGAAGCAAAACTTGTCTTTTTTATTTTTTATTCCTTCCTGATTATCTTCATGGAATTGTTTAGATTTTTATATTTTTTGGTATCATCGCGAGAGATCAGGGATTATTTTCCAACTCCAGGACACCCGTGGGCATGGCAGATCTATAGATGTGCTATTTTCAAAAGATCTCTATACATTTGCAAACAGGACTTGAGTACTTTTTCCACCACTGGTGTTTGGGGATTAAGAGGCTGTTGTACCAGAGGAGAGGGAAGTGAAGTTAGACATTAACTGGCTGTGACATTTACATCATGTACTGTACAAGAGGAGGAACGATACACTTCAAACACGTGTGTTTGTACGTGCACGTCCGCAAACAGAATGCGTGTGCATTCAATTGTGTGTGTGTGTGTGTGTGTGTGTGTGTGTGTGTGTGTGTGTGTGTGTGTGTGTGTGTGAGAGTGTGTGCGTGCGTGTTCGCGTACTTGACAAGAGTGCACTCATTAAAAGCTGGGCTATTTGTATGTGCTTATCTATGTGCATGGAAACACAAACACACTCTGGCTGGATACAGGGTCTATTGTCCTTCAGGGGATATTCCCTTGACTACATTCTCTCCCTGTAGAACCTAACTCTAAAGCCCTTTGCACACAGGCGTGTTTTATCCGCACGGATAAAACAGACTATTTCATTTTTTTTAAAGAAAACAATGATTCTCTACGACCTCATGCACACCGGATCCGAATTAGCCGTGCGACGAGTGGCTGCGGCCGTGCGTTTTTTTTCTCGATCGAACCCAGTTCGATTTGTGCGTCTTGTCGCATGCGGTAAAAAACTCATCACTCCTTTCATGACTCCTTTTGGGATCCGCAGTGTGGATTCCGCACAGCAATTGCACACCAAATCCAATGCGTTTTACCCAGTTCGATTTGTGCGTATTGTCGCATGGGGTAAAAAACTCATCACTCCTTTCATGACTCCTTTTGGGATCCGCAGTGTGGATTCCGCACAGCATTGCACACCAAATCCAATGCGTTTTATTCATGCAGCAAACGAAAAAAACGCAACTGTCCTGTGTGCAAAGGGCTTAAGTCTATTCTAACTTTTTTTGCTTAATGTGTATGGTAGAGTTGTTTAACAACACATACACAGCCATTTACAATATGCTTGTGCGCCTATACTGCCAGGAATATTATTAATTTCCAAGTTATCAGTAGCCTATCCCAGCAGGGATAATATAATTGCAGAATGTAGTACACGTACTATACCACTAGAGTGTGCCCAACGATTAGGTCTTGCAGTCTGGACTCAGCTTGGACAGCATGTGGACCATAATGGCCGCCTATGGAGCCGCCATTATGGCTCCCGGTCCGCCGAACGGGAGCCATCCTGGAGCGAGTGCACGTCGTGCACACGCCGTATACACTCGTTTTGGATCCTGAGTGACCACTCTGTCAGCCTGCCATTTTTTTCCGAATGAAAATCCGTCTAAATATGGTAAAGTTTGATAAGAAAAACGTCAGCTTTCAATGCTATGGAAAGGCCTATGCTTTGTTATGGCCGAACGACTTCCGGGTTACGTCATCGATGATGTCATTTCCAGCGCATTTTTATAGCTTAAGCTTATATGAACCTAGAATGGTCATTTATAGCTCAAAAAATGTCAAAAAAATACCAAAATAATCAGAAAATGATCCCCAAGGCGACGTTTGGCGATCTGGCTGGCTGGGCTTCCTCAAAATGGCGATGGAAGGCGATTTGAGAGTTAATAGAGTAAAACCATCACATCTGCAGTGGTTGGAGGTGGGCCTCCCCACGCTTCCATTCTCTTGAAAAATACATTTGAATTATATAGTATATACAATTTTCTCTCAAAATGTTAGATTTTCTTTTTCATATTTTGAAATAAATAAATAGTAAGAAACGTATGTGTCCGCTTTCATCATATTTTTCAACATGACAACCAAACCAAAACATTCTCACTTTCCCAAAAACTTCCACACTTCATAAAAGGACAACAGCTCCTACTATCTAGCATAGTAAAACTCCAGGGATGAGGGACTTAGGCAGAGAATGCTGAATCATCCATTACACAGTAGTGTGCACCAATCACCTGGGACGTTAGTGAATTAAAAACACAAGGACTTTTCAGCTCCAAGAACTTTACACATAAAAGACCGCCTGTGTGCAGTTGAGAGGAGCCGTACTTCATAATCGCACAGCAGGCAGAATAAATAAGGCCCCTCTGTCGGTCCCCCCCGGGGGGGTTTAAAAACACAATTATTATTCCTTATCTCTTAAGAGTTCAATCAGATTGCAAATAATAAACTCGCCGGAGATTGGAGCGAACGCTAGAGATCTGCGCCTGTCACCGCGCCAAGACGGAGGGAGAGAGAGAGAGAGAGAGAGAGAGAGAGAGAGAGAGAGAGAGGGAGAGGAGGGGGACAAAGAGAGATAGATGATAGAAGGCAGAGTGTTTGCAATGAAGGGGAGGGGAGAAAGGGATGGATAGAGAGAACAGAGATGAGTAGAGAGGAGAGGGGCGGAGAGGCGAGAGGTTGGAGACATAAAATGCCATGTCATGATGGAGGAGGGAGGGGAGGAGAGAGCGGTGGAGGGAGAGAGCGAAAGAGACAGAGGGAGAAGTAGTTGAAAGGAATGAATGGGAGAGGAGAGGAGAAGAGCAGAGCAGTATGGAGGGATGAGAGAAAAAAAGAGACTGAACTAGAAGCAGTGCTCTTCCGAGCACAGGTCTCCACCAGGCTGTGTGTCCTGGTGGTGCTACTGTATAATAGGCCAATGTAAAAAGGGTGGCATATGTTCTTCACCATAGATCTTTCATGGAAATCGGACGCTGCATGCATGATTTGAAGCATTGTGTTCCAAAAATGTGTTTTGCTAAACTCTACCTGCTGGTGGCGCTATAACAGGCCAATGTGAAAAAAGGTAGCATTTGTTCCTTGACCTAGTGGGAATATGTGTGGCAAATTTCACGGTAATCGCAAGCTGCGTTGATGATTTGAAGCATTTTGTTCAAAAACGGAGCAATCCTGCAAACTTTAGAAGCTAATATTAGCCAATCAGGATGGAATATGAAATATCAGACCGATCGGACGACTATAGAGATACTGTGTACCGATTTGCGTGATTTTTGGATAAAATCTCAAGGAGTAATATGCAAAAATGTGTTTTACATAAGTCGGCCCAAAGGTGGCGCTATAAAAGGCTGATGTGAAAAATGCAGGGCAAAGGTTTATCCTTAGCCTCTAGGGAGTGCGCTTACAAAGTTTGAAACTGATCGGTGGAGTTATAGGTAAAACCACAAATCGGCCTGTTATAGCGCCACCATGAGGCTGATTTAAAAAAAAATAAGTGGCATTTCTTCCTCGGCCTAGTGGGAACGTGTGTGCGCGATTTCATGATAATTGCACTTTGCGTTTGGGATTTGAGGCATTTTGTTCAAAACGGCTCAATCCTACAAACTTTGGAAGCCAATCTTAGCCAATCAGGAAGGAATATGCAAAATCGGACAGATCTGTGTCGATCACATGACTGTCGAGATACTGCCTACCGATTTGTAGGATTTTTGGACAAAATCTGTAAGAGTAGTGCACAGAAATGTGTTTTGCGAACATCGGCCACTAGGTGGCGCTAGAAAAGGCCCATTTGAAAACTTTAGGGCAGAGGTTCTAGATTGGCATCCAGGGAATGTGTGTGCTCACTTTGGCAGCGACCGGGCCAACGGCGACTGAGATTAGCTGCACACAAACTGCGAGGACACACAGACGGACGGACGGACGCACGGACGGACGCACGGACGGACGAAGGGGAAAACATACTCTCCCCCAAGCCTTCGGCTGGTGGAGACAACGAGACGGATACAGAGCAAAGGACAGTCATTTGGTGTGTGTGTGTGTGCGCGCGCGGGTGTGTGCGAGCGTATTCTTGGGCCCAGGCCCAAGAATCCAGTGGGAAGATCTTTACTGTGTACATAAAGAGATCAGTGAGGCGCGACCTTTAACCCCTGTGCGCTGCACCGTGCCCCCGCTCTGTCACCAGAGGGACTGTGAGACGGCCCAGCGGGACACTGGAGGACACTGGAAGTGTTCTTTACAAAGACAGCCGTGCACTGGGAGAAGACACCGTGTCAAAGGCCGCAGTTAATCCGTTTACGATGGGAACTCCAAACTTAACTCCACGGCTTAATATACATATCAATTCGGGGGAGTCTTTGACATGAAGATGTTTGAGAACCACTACTTAACAATACATCATACAGCAGGGGTCTTCAACGTTTTCTTAGTTGAGAGAGAGATGAAGCAGGGACCCCCACAACCTTTTCAGAGATTCCATAGTTTCATTTTTTTACAGCACAATCATCAGTGTATTTTGGATTCATGTCAATTTGTATTTTCAGATATTTAACCACTTAAACCGTCAATACTTAATAAACTTGACCTTTCACTCTGTACTTAGTCTGCTCTTTAGGCGATCTAAAGCTCACAACGCCTCGCAGTGCGAGGCGTTGTGAGCTTGTAGATCGCCTATTTTTGGCTAAAGTTCTCAGAACATGGACACTAGTGTTCAAATGGTCAAAAAGCGAAAAAGGATTCTATCACTCAAAGATTTGGAGGACCCCCTGTAGTAACTCTGAGGACCCCCTGTTGAAGACCCTTGCATTACAGTATGTCACACCAGACGACAAGGATAAAGACAATGATGTATTGTCCTCTTTGGACATAAAGCCCTGTACTGTATGTTGCACAGTAACACTGTACTGTACTGTACTGTACAGTACTGTACTGTACTGTGTGCAGGGGCGTCACACCAAATTCTGGGCCCTGGGTACAAGGATTCACTGTGGGCCCCCCATGAATGTTAACTATTGAAAAATAGCAGATATACAAGCTCGGTGCCGCGCTGCGAGCTTGTAGATCTGCTATTTTTGAAAAATCGTGAAAATGTGTGCCAAGAAACCTATGTTTCCATGTCAGTGATGCTCAAACTTTTTCATGTGAAGGACCCCCCCCCCATCTCAAAATATTTAGTCGCAGGGACCCCCCAGAAGCAAAATTTGAGTTACAAATGTTCACTTAAAAAAATACATATATTCAAAGATTTGCGCACATTTTCACGACTTTTCAAAAATAGCAGATCTACAAGCTCGCAGCGCGGCACTCGGTGCCGCGCTGTGAGCTTGTATATCTGCTATTTTTCAATAGATAAAAGTTACAAGGGCCCCTTCACCTTGGGCCCCAGTAACTCAGTCCCACTTTCCTACCCCTTGTGACGCCCCTGTACTGTGTGTGACCGTGAGCTCACCCATGAGTCTGAACTCCTGGTTCACCAGCTCCAGCCATGACACGTCCAGGTCGTCCAGGTCATAGTGGCGGCGGCTGGGGGCCCACGCCACCACGCTCCTCCCCTCGCCCACCTCCCCTCCTCCTCCTCCTCCGCCCTCCTCCGTCCCTGGCCTGCCACGGGACGAGCCATACAGCGGGGCACTCGATGACTCCGGGAGCAGCCTGGGAGAGAGAGAGAGAGAGAGAGGAACACAGATATTATGTTTGGATGAGTGTTTTTGGTGACCTGCATTAAAGGTGACGATATGGTAGCTTTGTTCCACAGTGAAACATTTCACATTGTGACACTTTATGAGATCAGTGTATCTCAAACTTTGACAGTATATAAATGGAACCAAATGGACCCTAATGGGTCCATTTGGTTCCATTTGTACACTGTCAAAGTTACAGACTTGTAAGGGTCAATTTAGATCCCCATAAAGGAACCTAGAGAGTCCTTGAAATCCACTTTGAGATCCACTGCTGCAGATAGTCTATTTTTGAATAAATGGTAAAATAGGGCTTAATTGGATAGTGTTAGTGTTTAATAATAATCTACAAAGTAACTTAAAATGGTAATGCTAGAGTAAAGTAAAACCACCTCAGAGTTGTACGTAGGTATAGTACTTGAGTGTTACTTGCCACCTCTGGCACTTGCTCTGCTAAAGGTGTTGATGTCGCAAAATTGAATACATTTTCATTCAACAAAAGGCAAATTGCAGTAAGTCCTCGGTTGACAGACAGAGTGATATAACACTTTTATAGTCAGGAGCCATTACACAATAGATACAAAATAATAACCTTCAGGTCAACAGATTTTGTTTTCTTTGTTTGATACGGAATATACACAATTTTACAGTATATTGAAAGTTTAGAATTTAATTCATCTTCAAAGGAAGAATGCACTACTATTGCTATTGCATAACAGAGACTATGACAGACCATTGGCACCGGAGAATTCCCACCGATAATAAAAGCCAATTGAACATGCAGCACAGCAGTCACAGCCAGGCAGCCCTAGACCAAGACAATAAGAGCAATGGATGAGTCAGTGTCCACAGCTGAAACAAAACTAAAATAAACGTGTGGGCTTTTAAATCACATTATGATATTGCATGGCATGCAGAGTGCAAAGAAACACTCGTTAATCTCTTTCAACCTTATTTCCCTATACGTGTGCCCACAGTCCAGTATATCTTTTATATTGTTATCCTATTTTAATAATGTTATGCTACTACTTATCCTGACCTGTACTTGTTCTCTCCCTCACTTGTATCTTTGTTTCAGTCTTATTGAGGTTTCCATCTGTCTGTCTGTATGTCTGTCTGTCTGTCTGTCTTGGGCATGTACCTATAGGCGCACATTTTTTTAAATGATCCAAAATGTCAGAAAATTGCATTTTGACAAATTATAAAATAGGCCATAACCACTTAAATTCCTTTAAGAAAACCGGACTTGAGTTACAACTGCACTTTGACCGCTTTTCCCCCCCATATGGACCAAACCTCTTTGCAAAAAAATAGCAAACTTTCCAACATCCCATCGTGCATTGCGCAGAAGGCGAGCGGCATTTTCGGCGTCGCAGCTGAGTGTGATCTACAAGCTCACAACGGTTGCATCTGCCACGCGACGTGAGCTGTATGTCTGCTGTTAACCGGAAGTGTCCCGCAGATAATGCTACAGTAAAGTCTTGCGGAAACAGGTGGATACATGTCGCATCGACCTTGTAGATCTGCTATTTTGCCGCAAATGTTCCCCCCCAGAATACTAGACATTGTGAGGTTCAAGTGGTAAAGTTCTCACAGCAAGGGAAACCATAGCTACAGTAGCACATCACTTTGATATGGGGTGATAGCAGAGTGAAAGCATAGCTAAGCGCACAGTACTTAATATGGGGTGAAGCAGAGTGAAGCCTAACTAGCACATTACTTTGCTATGGGGTGAAGCAGAGTGAAGCCATAGCTAGCACAGTACTTTGCTATGGGGTGAAGCAGCGTGAAGCCATAACTAGCACATTACTTTGCTATGGGGTGAAGCAGAGTGTGGACCACCACCATGCACCCCCTGCCTGGCAGGAGGAGCAGTGTGCAGCCTGCAGCAGACAGTGTGACTGCCAGCGACTAATGCATTTCTCATAGTAAGCCTGGCGGTGGCAGGCAAGGCAGCCCCTCTAAGCTGTGTCTAGTCTATGGAGCCCCAGGACGCATGGCCTGGAAACCAGGTCAGGAACTCTGCTTGACCCACCAGTAACCAATACAAGCTATCACACACACACATGCACGCAGCTGCAGATACACACAAACGCAGACGGACCAAGACGCACGAGCGCACACACACACACACACACACACACACACACACACACACACACACACACACACACACACACACACACACACACACACACACACACACACACACACACACACACACACACACACACACACACACACACACACACACACACACACACGGTTCCATTTGTTCCATACAGACTTGTATGGGTCAATTTAGACCCCCATAAAGGAACCCACAAAAGTCCCAGGAATCCACTTTGAGAACCAATGCAGTAGACTATCTACAAGCTTACAGAGCGCTTGCCTTGCACATCTGCTATTTTCAGTGAATGTTAGAGCCAGAATAGGAAAACTACCGGGTAGTGTTCATTCAGATGGTTAATTATCACGCGATACAGTAGATAGTAACTATAAAACAACCTTTATTTAACCAGGAAGCAGGGCTTAGTCAATTAACCCAAACCGATATTTAGAACCACGAATCGACACAAAAAACTCTAATAGCCTAAAGTTTTAAAATAATTGTGACATTAATTTGAAGTCATATCGCTTAGCCCTACCGGGAAGTCACAATGAGGCTATTGTGGGCATGTCATTAATATACAGTATATACCGTACAAATAAAAAGATTAAAAACCAAATCATGTTCCACATTATCATCATCAATAACACCTTCATAAGTGTGTGTG
>NC_137826.1:36013151-36058151 GCF_963921795.1 Nannobrachium achirus
TAGTTGTTTAAGAGAGGTTGGCTGAGGTTAGGAAGTACAAACAACTCTTTAATCCCCCTCTGAGGGACCATGAACACGCCAACCTGTCGCAAGAAATGGCAAAACCTCCGTGACCAATTTGCCAACCAGCGCTGGAACGCTATACACTTCAGTGGCTCGCCTTGAGTGAGCCGTAGTGTTGCTAGGCAGATTACTGAGTGGGCGGGTCTGACTCGCTAAGCTGATCTGTAGCGAGTATAACATAATTTTGTCCTCTAAGAACCGTGTTCGGTTCGGTATGCCCTGTCAAAGCCAAAAATAAAGCCAACTTCTTTTGGAGTATATGCTACAGGCTTCACGTGCTTTCCACTGCAGTTTATGCAGATGAAAGTCAGATGAAAGGAGCACAAGTAGAGTATCACAACCGGCATCGCTATCAAAAGGTTTTTCGGCAATTCCCAGAACCTTAATCTCCTTCTCCCCAGTCGGTGCGTATTTAAGAAATATCCGGGACTTCCTTCATTAAAATTCATTATGTCACATTAGAATGCCACAGAATATTGACTTTTTATGTCTTTGAGCACTAGATCAGGCAGGGACATATCCCTAAAGGACACAGGAGAAAAAAGTACTTAGTGTCCCTATGAGGAAGTGTGACTGAAAGAGTGTTGGGATGGGAATTGTGCGATATTCTCTCTTTGGAATCAGTGCCTTGATGCTGGGAGACGCTTTGAGCCCTGGGCAGAGGCAGGGAAAACCACCCACAGTGGGGCTCCGACTCTTTAGAAAACTAAAAACAAATATCCTCCCCGCCCTTCCCTCTGCCTGCTGCTGTATGGGTCTAAGGGGAAAGTATCTTCGGTTTAGGTGGAAAGCACTGCACAAAATCAGCATTGTTGTGAGTCGTTATAGCTATATATACTGTAGGTTATTATCTAAGGGTAAGATAAAGTGATGGAAAGGTGTTGGTATCTCTGTGTAATACTAGTTACATACACAATAATCTAAAAAACACAGAATCAAACACTTGCTTTCAGAATGGTTGGTCAAAACGGCCTCCATGAAGATGATAATTTAGTTGGAATAAGACAAAAAGTAGAGTAAATACTGTGTGCAAAATGAATGCGCCAAGGTTTACAGGCCAAGTCAGATGGATAGATAAATCGATGAACACATATAGTCATCAGTCTGAAGCAGTGGTTCTTCTGAAAGTGGGGTCTGGGGACCCCCAGGGGTCCTTGAGGGCGGTCCACAGACCAAATGGATCTTTAACGCAGAGAGTGTATGAATGTAACCAAAATGTGGGTACATTTAATGGACTCTTATGGGTCCCATTCATACACTCTCTGATATAGGGGGTCCAACTGGGCCGAATGCAAAACTGTTTAGGGACCACCGGTCTAAAAGGACGTCGACGGAAGGGACGAACTGACGAATAGATCGAGAAGAAGACTCAACTGGGTTTGACCCAATAAAAGCGTCCTTCACTCTTTCACTCTGTATATTTCTCTCACCATAGTGTAAATCTCACATCCCCCGCTTCATAAAACAGCAATAATCTCCTCTCGGGGGAAGGATGAGTTTGATGGCTGTTTACACAAGCCATTTCCAGAGTGGGCAGACAGACAAGAAAGACAGTTCAACTCTCACTCTAGCGCTCTGTCAAGTGGGTGTCTCTTCTGCCCACACTTGGAAGAAAGACTTGGCTGTGCAAACAGCTTCTTGCCCCGGAGACAGTCTTCATGTAATATGAAGAGAGGAGTGAGAGGGAAGGTGTCAAAGAGACGGGCCATGAGGATTTACGGCCGAAGATGGAAGGAAGGATTGAAAAGGGGTTAAACCACTCGTTTGCCAACTATGACATGCCCAGAATAGAATAGGGACACGAAGGGGTCATGTGGTTCAAACGTTACTCGCTGTATGCTCCCCCAGCCAACCGAGACACAGTGATACCCATCGTTGGGTTTTGCACAGTGGCGGCACAGAGAGACAGGACAGACGTCTATCGTAGAAGCTCTATCTTAGAACCTCAGCAGATTAAGATGCTCTTAAATGTCCTTCCTTACTCTAGATCAGGGGTCTTCAACAGGTGGTCCGGGACCCCTAGGGGGTCCTCAAGAGTTACTACAGGGGGTCTTCCAAATCTTTGTGTGAAACATTTTTATATTAACCACCTGAACCCTAGCGTCCATATTCTGAGGACTGTAGCCAAAAATAGCAGATCTACAAGCTCACAACGCCTCGCTCTGCTTGTAGATCTGCTATTTTCAGCAAAGAGGTTTGGTGTAAAGGGGAAAAAGAGCAGACCAAGTACAGAGTGAATGGTAAAGTTTATTAAGTATTGACGGTTCAAGTGGTTAAATATCTGAAAACACAAATTGACATGAATCCAAAATACACTGATGATTGTGCTGTCAAACGATGAAACGATATGGAATCCATGAAAAGGTTGTGGGGGTCCCTGCTTCATCTCTCTCTCAACTAAGGGGTCCCTGGACTGAAAATGTTGAAGTCCCCTGCTCTAGATAGTTTCATTGTCAGTGCTGGATGTACAAATTGCTTTATTCCATTTCCCTTTGATCCACATTTTGTCTCCACCACTCATATATTTATCTACGGCATGCTTTCATGTCTGACGGATTAGAGAGTTTTGTGTATCGTCTCCATATTTCAACTTTTTTTGAAATATGGTTTCTTTTTTGTAATAATGAAACTGCTTCATCGTGCAACAGCGTTGCGTAAAAGTGGCGAAAAATGACCACTGGAAATCTGCTATTTTTGCTACTTTTGTGTGAAAGTGGTTAAATCTGTGTGCGTTGAAAGATGGACATACTTCAGGGATGCCGTCTACAATGCTGCCAGATCCTCCTTTGGAAAGAAGACCAGCAAGTCGGCAGATTGGTTCGAGGAACACTCTGAGGAAATGATACCAGCCATTGAGAAGAAGAGGAGTGCTTTTGCGGCCTTTAAACGTTGCCCCAGTGAAAATAACCTGCTGATCCTTCGGGCTGCCCGCAGTACAGTGCAACAGAGTGCCAGGCGCTGTGCCAATGACAGAACGCAGCTGACATGGGTAACATCAAGGGTATGTACGAGGGAATCAAGCAGGCATTGGGACCAACACAGAAGAAAACCGCCCCTCTGAGGTCTGCCACAGGTGAGGTAATCAAGGACCGGGACCAACAGATGAAGCGATGGGTAGAACACTATTCTGCTTTATATGCCAAGGACAACATGGTTACAGAGGATGCCCTGAATACCATCGAAAGCTTGCCTGTGCTGGAGGAGCTCGATAGACAACCAACACTCGAGGAACTCAGCAAGGCTCTGGATTCCCTTGCCTCTGACAAGGCACCGGGAAATGATGGCATCCCTGCCGAGGTCTTGAAGTGCCACAAAGAGTCACTCATCGAGCTGCATGAAATCCTCTGCCTCTGCTGGAGAGACGGTACAGTGCCACAAGACACGAGGGATGCTAACATCATCACACTGTACAAAAACAAAGGTGACAGGAGTGATTGTAATAACTACCGTGGCATCTCCCTCCTCAGCATTGTCGGGAAGCTTTTTGCTCGTGTTGCACTGAAGAGCCTCCAAGTACTGGCAGATAGGGTTTACCCAGAAACACAGTGTGGTTTTCGAGTCAACAGGTCTACCATCGACATGGTTTTTTCCCTCAGGCAGCTACAGGAGAAATGTAGGGAACAAAGACAGCCACTCTTTGTGGCCTTCATTGATCTAACCAAGGCCTTTGATCTGGTCAGTAGGGAAGGGCTCTTCAAGATCCTCTCTGGATGTTCAAAAAGCCTCGGTGGATGCCCACCGAGGCTTTTGAACTTCATCAAGTCCTTCCATGAAGACACAAAGGGCACAGTGGTCTTCGACAGCTCAACATCAGATGCTTTTGACATCCGAGGCGGAGTGAAACAAGGCTGTGTCCTTGCGCCCACCCTGTTCGGGATTTTCTTCTCTGTCCTGCTGAAGCATGCGTTTGGATCTGCCACAGAGGGCATCTATCTCCATACCAGGACAGATGGAAAGCTCTTTATCCCCTCAAGACTAAGAGCAAAGTCCAAAGTTCAGGTGAAGTGCTTGCGAGAGTTCCTCTTCGCAGATGATGCAGCAATCACCACCCACTCAGCCGAAGAGTTACAGCAGCTCATGAACCGCTTCAGCGAGGCATGCAACAACTTCGGCCTTACAATCAGCATGAAGAAAACCCAGGTCATTGGACAGGACGTGGACTCACCACCAAACATCAGAATCTCCAACTACACATTGGAGGTTGTCCAAGACTTTGTGTACCTGGGTTCAACAATCTCAGACTCCCTCTGTATTGACCAGGAGCTCAACAAGCGGATTGGCAAGGCAGCTACCACCATGTCCAGGCTGAAAAACAGGGTGTGGACCAACAGCAAGCTGACACAGCAAACCAAGATCCAGGTCTACAGAGCATGTGTCATGAGCACCCTCCTGTATGGCAGTGAGTCCTGGACATTGCACGCACGCCAGGAAAGCAAACTAAATGCCTTCCACATGCGCTGCCTTAGACGCATTATGGGCATCACCTGGCAAGACAAAGTGCCAAACAACACTGTCCTGGAGTGCGCTGGAATCCCTAGCATGTACAGCACTCTGAAACAGAGACGCATGCGCTGGCTTGGTCATGTAGTGAGGATGGAAGATGAACGGATTCCCAGGGATCTCCTCTATGGAGAATTAGTTCAGGGAAAACTTCCCGTAGGCAGACCCAAACTGCGCTACAAAGACATCTGTAAGAGAGATCTGAAGGCCCTAAACATCGACTTGGACACCTGGGAAGCTGCAGCATCAGATCGCACGGCTTGGAGACGGACCATTGAGGTCGGTCTCTCCAGGTTCGAAGAGACGCTGGCCCAGCAGTCTGTGGTGAAGAGACTGCGGCGAAAGCTTGTGGCCCAAAGCCAAACAGACAGACCAGCACCAGTCTTCCCCTGTGTGAAGTGCGGAAGGGAATGCAAATCCCGCATAGGCTTATTCAGTCATGTTCAACGCTGCACCGGAAGCGGAACTGCCCCTATCCAGAGCGCGACTCCATAGTCTCTCGAGACTGACGGATGCCAATGATGATGAGTTGAACCAATGAAAAGTATTAACAAGAGCTTATGACTAAATAATAACTACATTAAATCATTGGAACACAGGTTCTCTTTCCAATTTTGTGAAAAGTAACTGTTTGGACACATAAGGGCTCCACCAAACTGATAATGATTGTGTGTGTGTGTGTGTGTGTGTGTGTGTGTGTGTGTGTGTGTGTGTGTGTGTGTGTGTGTGTGTGTGTGTGTGTGTGTGTGTGTGTGCGTGCGTGCGTGCGTGCGTGCGTGCGTGCGTGCGTGCGTGCGTGCGTGGTTGCACTGAACCAGTAGCATCTAAAGTTCAGACGACCCACTTCCTTACTTCCCATCCATATGAACAGAAAACAAACAGACGAGAACAGACACCCCCAGGGTTTCCCACCCTTGGGTGCAGGGGCACTCGTCACTGGAGCTTTCGGGAGGATTGTATGGGTAGAATGGGGTTAACTGGCTATAGTCTCAGTTAGCCATTTGATTTGAAATGATCACAATGACATATCTGTCTTAACTACCTATCTGTCTGCCTTAGCCATTTGATTTGAAATGATCACAATGACATATCTGTCTTAACTACCTATCTGTCTGCCTGTGTGCCTCTCTGTCTGTCTGTCCGGTTAGTGCCTCTCTTATACGGCTTATTTTGCCACGATATCTGTCTCTGTGTCCATCTGTCTGACCCATATCTTGTCTGACCCATATTTGTTCTGTTTTTGCTTTTCTCACTTAACTGTGAGTCAGGATAGTTTGACATCTTTGAAAACATAAAAAATAAATGTTCTTTTCTCCTTTTCTTTCCGCAAAGAATCTAACACAATTACTTTTAGGGAGTTTTTCCTCTGTCCTCACAAGATACTCATCAAGTGAATCTTCGGCAGCACTTTACAATAATGACCTGTTATAAATCATTTATAAACATTTATAAGCAGTTTATAGATGAGTAATAAACATGAACAAACTGTTTATTGACATTTGTAAATGTTTAACTAAACATTTATAACTGTTTTAAACATCATTTACATGTTATTAGTAAGGTATTAGTAAGTAGTAAACTAATCATGAATAAACCATTTATATACATTTGTAAATGCTTACTAAATCATTTATAACCAATGCTAAAATTCACATAATGTGTAGGTAGGAATGCATTTACAAATGTATGTTAAGGTGACCTCCATGTGTTGTTCATGTTTAATATACGCTTTGTAGATGTTATCAAGAGCCCTAATGTAAAGTGAAGGCTATTCATTGCGACCGTGAGGTAGATGTTATCAAGAGCCCTAATGTAAAGTGAAGGCTATTCATTGCGACCGTGAGGTCGCAAGTTACTATACAAACCTCCACCGGATGTCCGTCACGTCACGTCACGTCACGTCACGTCACATCACGCCACACTTTTGGCCCTACTCTTATCTCTGGCACCGTTGCCCCTATCCATGCCAAACTTTGCACACACTCCTTGGCTGCCAAACCACAACCTCCACCCCTGATTTCTCACATGCCCCTCTTCTAGCGCCACCATGAGGTTGATTATCTCCTTACTGGTTATTTATATCTGTCTGTTAATGTGGCCTCCTTGTTTGTTCATGGTTATGCTTTGTAAAACATTCCTTAAATATCTATAAATCATTAGTAGATGTTATCAAGAGCCCTAATGTAAAGTGAAGACTATTCATTATTTACAACTGTCTGTTAATGTGGCCTCCATGTTTGTTCATGTTTAGCAGTTTGGCAAGTTTGGCATGGATAGGGGAAACGGTGCCGGAGATAAGAGTAGGGCCAAAAGTGTGACGTGACGTGACGTGACGGACGGACAGACTGACGGAGGGACTGACAGACAGCCGGGGGAGGTTTTCATAGTAACTTGCAACCTGATGGTCGCAATGAATAGTCTTCACTTTACATTAGGGCTCTTGATAACATCTACAAAGCGTATATTAAACATGAACAACACATGGAGGTCACCTTAACAGACATTTGTAAATGCATTCCTACCTACACATTATGTGAATTTTAGCATTGGTTATAAATGATTTAGTAAGCATTTACAAATGTATATAAATGGTTTATTCATGATTAGTTTACTACTTACTAATACCTTACTAATAACATGTAAATGATGTTTAAAACAGTTATAAATGTTTAGTTAAACATTTACAAATGTCAATAAACAGTTTGTTCATGTTTATTACTCATCTATAAACTGCTTATAAATGTTTATAAATGATTTATAACAGGTCATTATTGTAAAGTGCTACCGAATCTTCTAACACATATTAGGGAATTTTCCCCTACACAATCATAAATACATTTCTATTTTTCTCCTCCTCATTAAATCCAAAATCCATCACAATTTCTGTAGGCCAAAACTTCAAACTCAATAATAGCAAAAATAGCAGATCGACAATCTCAAAACAAGTCGCTTTGCCTCTTAAATGACTTTGGATACTTTTGTGTGACGCATGATGAAGTAAGGCATTCAATTATCAAAAAGTTAAAATACAGCGATTTCGGCAGAGGTTTCGGCCGAACAGCAACGATATGTTTTGTTAGACATTACCTCCCTACAACCTTTTAGTGGGGACTTTTTGACTTCACCACATGATAACCATCAAGTGAGCAGTCTGACACACAGTAGGGAGTTTTCCTCTACCTAATGTACAACATTAGGGGAATTCTTCTCTGCCCACCTACTAGCCGGGGCACCTCCCTTATAGCAGCACTGTGCCTGCCCGGGGTGAATGATTCTTTCTGTGGGCTGTGTGTTTGCTATGGTGCGGTGCCATTTTGTTGTGTGGTTGAGAATGCCAGCACAGTCTGTCTGCCCAGGAATGCCAGGGCTGTTGTCATGGATATGACTCAGCTACATTAGCATTAGCTAGGGGGTTACATGGCCTGATTTATGCTTGGGTTGCACGCACACCAGTGTCGCTCGCCTAAACAGGACGATCTACAAGCTCACACCGCACACCGGTGCGACACATTGTGAGCTTGTAGATCGATTTTGTATTTTCTTTTAGGCACGCGGCACGCAACCTAAGTATAAATGAGGCGTACCGCTGCTCAGCTGAAGCCAATAGGACACACAAACACAGAGACCGACACACACACACACACACACACACACACACACACACACACACACACACACACACTGAAGACAGCTCTAAACACACACGCTGTAAACACAGACTCATTCTTCAATGTTAGCCAGCCAGATGGTGAGATGGCAGACCCATTGCTTCCTCACAGCAGTCGCATCTTCCTCAAATCAAGGGCGTTAAAGCAATACGACCACTCAGATACCACATGCCCCCTTAGCCCACCGCCGCTTTCAACGTGGGGATGTGCTAGGGAGGGCGATGGGAAAGGAGAGGTGAATTCTAGAGGTATCTAGTGTTTTATATCTATGGTGACAACAGTGTAAGAAGCATGACCAAAAGCTTCACTTTTACGCTTGTGCAAAAGTTTACAAAAAGTTCACTTTGCTGGCAAAAATGTCTCAGAACAAGAATAATAGTGTGTTGCCTATAGCAACCACACTAATAAATACATAAATACATAATATATATATATGTTACAGTCAGTTTGGGTAACTCAGTGAGATTGGGGTAAGAGCGCTCGTTTTGTAGTTCACCACACACCCCTACCACCACCTGGATCAATTGACTTTGATAGTCTCTTATCAGCGCACCTGTGTAATTCTGCGTAGTCACCATGAGATGGCGACAACAGCCATTCACTAGT
This sequence comes from Nannobrachium achirus, assembly GCF_963921795.1. Classification (NCBI taxonomy): domain Eukaryota; kingdom Metazoa; phylum Chordata; class Actinopteri; order Myctophiformes; family Myctophidae; genus Nannobrachium; species Nannobrachium achirus. The sequence continues at coordinate 36,021,989 of NC_137826.1, forward strand.
GTAGGCGCTGACGTCACTCGTTTGCGACATCTCTTTCGTTGTTTATCTACTAGCCTAGTTCGGCTGTGTTTAGCCATTAGCTTACTATGCCTAACTCTAACCCTAACCCTAAACTTAACCTCAGTAAAACTATGCCTAGCCCTAACCCTAACCTCCGTGGTCATTCCTGCCGACGCTACGTTGTCGTTGTCTTTGTTGTGGATCAAAGCGACCGCTTGTTCCGCCCCGCGCCGCACGACGAGCGCTCCTGTTCTCAATTTCACTGAAACAAAAAAAAAAAGTGACATATATACATATAGCCTTTGCCTACTGTAAAAAAGTAATTTCAATGTAATACAAATGTTGATTTTAAATCAATCAATTCATAAAATTATTGTGATAGTTTAACAACTATCACAATACAACTAATTTGGGTACGTCATTATTGTCCAAAGAAAGCTCACAATGCTGGCAGACTCACTTCCCATCTTCTGCCACAGTCCCTTCAGACTCCAGTGTGTTGCTTGCTTATTCAAATACAGTTGCTACAGTACTGTATGTGTGTTATTTAGATAGTTGTATGTATGATTACATTCGATTTTGATGTAAACCTAGTTCGTCATCGTATGGCACTTTGTAGCCTATTGTTTTGCTTTGCAAAATAATTTTACCAGGGGTTTGTTGACTAGGGTTCATGTCCTTCCCTCCAATCTTGCACCATATGCTACTCTAGATAATAATGTCTACAAAAGGCCGGGCCACTGGCCTAGCGGTCCAGATATTTAGGCTCCAATGTAGGCTGACAGCGCCTTGCGGGTTCGAGTATCTCTCCGTTCCTGAGATACTTTTGCTGCATGTCTCTCTCCATCTCTGTCTACCTGTTTCCTGTCTAGTAAATGCAGAAAGCGTAGTGTCCCTCTGGACTATGGGATCTAGACTCCACATGAAACAGAGGTGCATAACAAGCTCCTGGTTTGAGAGTGAAGTTAGACAGATTGTGTGTGTGTGTGGGGGGGGAGAGTCAGAGGAGAACGTGAAGGACGGTGAGGTGAGGAGAAGTGTTTGGAGTGGGGGCTGTTTTCATTCACATTTTCCACTGAGTCAGTTGACAGCCAGAGAGAGAGAGAGAGGGAGAGAGAGAGAGAGAGAGAGAGAAAAGAAAGGGCAAAAACAGACAGAGGAGGGTCAGGAAGACGAAAGAGTGACCAAAAGAGTGACCGAAAAACGGAGAGAGAGATGGGAGACGGGTGAAAGAAAAGGAAATTGTTCATGAGAGAGGGGTGGGGGCAGCAGAGGAGAGGGACATGAGAGTTGCTATGAGGGCAGGAAAAGATTTAAAGAGAGAGATAGACAGACAGACACATAAGAGAGACAGTCAAGACGGACAGACAGACAGACAGACAGACAGACAGACACACACAGAGACGAGAGAGTGAGAAGAGAGAAAGAGAGAGAGAGGCAGATCATGCTGCTAAGCGTAGCATTGGCACAGTGCCAGCTCTCAGCACCCTCCCTGTTACTTCTGTTCCTCTCCCTTTACCTCTCCTCCATCCTGCACCTCTCTCTCTCTCTCTCTCTCTCTCTCCCTCCCTCCCTTTCTCCATCTCTCTCCTCCCACCCCTTTTTGTCACTCTACCTTTCTGTAATTCTGTTTTGTTGTGTGTTTTCTTCCCCCTCCTGCTTGGCTGAAGCACTGCAGTGTGAGACCCATTGAGCAGTTAGTTAGTGTGCTGCTGGCAGCCAGAGCCGGGTAAAGCTGTAGTACAGCAGCTTATAGCACAGAGCTATACAGCCCCGCCCAGGGATGCATGCTCTTCCCATGTATACTACCTGCGTTCTCACACCGCAGGGTCCAAAAACACACCCGTGCTGACCCCAAACACTGACAAATACATCCCCAGTGTCAGTGGGGTAACTAAGTACATGTACTCAAGTACTGTACTACAAGCACAATTTGAGGTAGTTTTACTTTAGTAGAGTATATACTGTATATCCAATTTTCATTCAGTTTTACTTCTACTCCACTACATCTCAGAGGAAAATATGATACTTTTACTCTACTACAATTTTATGAAACCTTTAGTTGCTAGTTACTTTGTAGATTTAGATTTTTTTATTACTGTGTTACAAAACATACATTAACCACTTCAGCCCATAGCCGATCTACAAGCTTGTGATGCGACGCATTGTGAGCTTGGAGATGAGCTATTTTCAAAAGGATTTTATACATTCTGAAAACTTGAAATGGGAGATTCTGCAAAATGAGAACTTTTACTTTTGGTAATTTAAGTTCATTTTGATGCCAATACTTTTTTTTACTTATACTCGAGTACATTTAGAATTATGGACTTTTACTTACAGAGTATTTCTTCATTGTAGTATTGATACTTTTACTTAAGTAAAGAAATTTAGTACTTTTTCCACCACTGTACATCCCCGAAGGTACCTATAAGAGGACTTATGTATGTCTGCTGTATATAAGCAGCAGAGAGGCTCAGAACCTCTGCCTGAATACCAAAAGCCTAATATCGCCCCCAGCCAAGTGGAATTCCCCTTTAGGCTAATGGATAGCATGTCTTGCATTAGTGTCCCTCCGCATACGGGAGACCCTAGTTCAAATCCCGGGTGACGCATTTTAAGAACTTAATATCGTCGTTGTCGGGTGAAAACCTTGTATGTCCAAAACCGTTCGTTTTGCATTTATCATTTTAAAAATGATTTAAACTAGTGAAAACAGCCGATCTACAAGCATACAACGGTTGTGTGCTTGTAGATCGGCTGTTTTCACTACTTTTGCGCGACGGCCTTGTGTGATGAAGCAGGGCTTTACTTTGTGAAAATAATTACAAATTTGAAACTTGGAGATATGAGGTTTCTGCCCGACAGTGACAAAATACTTCATCATACAATGAACGGCAGAAATAGCTTATCCACAATCTTATCCCGATGCAACGCATTGTGAGCTTGTGGATTGGCTTTTTCAGACATGTTGGAGAATATTTGCCAAAATACGCCAGGTTGACAGTGTTTGAATGGAGAATTGACAGTGTCGGAGGTTCTGCTTTATTGGAGAGTTCTGTTCCATAGCAGGGAAAATAGTGGCAGATATCAGTGTCACAAATTCACAATGCCAGACCCCGCGGCCCTTTGAAAAGGAAACGCTAATACGTCTTCATAGAAATGATTATACGACACCAGCCAACAGAGAGGGGTGTGTGTGCAGTGTTGACAGATGACAGATACACACACACAGCGAGACGCAAACATAGATTAACACAGACAACCACACATACAAACATAGACACAGACACACTGGACATGCATCCTCAATCACACCCATGTTCGCACGAAGATACGCACGCACACACGCAGGCACGCACACACGCACATGTGCACGCACATGTGCACGCACATGTGCACGCACGCACACGCACACGCACACGCACACGCACACACACACAGAAAAACACCAACACACAGGCAAAAAGACAGATAATATATACACATCATGATTGACCATAGAAACGCGCAAGAAGTCACAGGTGGGCAGATGCATGGACGAATGCGCACACAACCACAAACAGACACAAACACATTCAAAAACACGGCAAACTGATAGACAGACGTCGATCCTTTGTACCATTCCCTGTTCTGTTCTTCAGCAGGCTCTCTCTCCTGTGCTGCTTGTTTATGCAGCCTGTTCCACATTCAAAGACCGTCTCAACTCAGGTACGCACACGCACACGCACACACACACACACACACACACACACACACACACACACACACACACACACACACACACACACACACACACTGTTTTGAAATGGGAAAACAAGCCCTTGGGAGCCATCTTAATCAACCACAACTCACGAGCGCAGAACTCCGTTTTCAGCCCAGACATCTACAACTTATTATTACAAATTCAAACAGCTTAAAATGCACAGAACACACAGTTGGCCGTGTTCGAGGGGTGGGAAAGCGGGCGACTGGGTTTACCTCTCTCGCTGCAACAGTGACTAACTACTACAGCAGTGGCTCCCAAAGTGGGGTCCAGGCAGGAACCCTCAAACTTCCATGATGGGGTTCCAAACAGACCCTTACAGGTCTGTAACTCTGAGAGTATTTGTTTCCATTTGTACACTCTCAGAGTTACAGTATAGGGGTCCAAGGACTTAAAAAAGTTTGAGCAGCAATGTACAAGAGGTTGCTTGGGGGACACCTACTCTGTGCGTTGTCTTAATGGAAGTGCTCGGATTTGGTGGAATTGCTGCCTTAAGGGAAGTTACGTCATGCGGTGCAGGTCTGTTTATATCACCCAGCGAAACAAAGCAAAATTGATTGTAGCTCTTAACTCGCACTTAAAAGGTTTCGTCTGCGTAACTTTGTCAGAATCCATGTTTTGTTTGGATATTGTTTAACATCCTGTATGAGGGAATACCAAGGGTGAGCGATAAAATAGCAGCCAGGAGAATGAGACTCGCCGGTCACTACCAAAGGCATCAGGAGCTGCCAGCCAGCAAATTGTTGCTGTGGGAACCAACACATGGTCACCGGTCACGAGGACGCCCCACAATAACATACGTGGATGTACTCAAGAAAGACGCAGGAGTGCAAAGCACCAACTGGAATGACGATGGAGGGCTAGTCTGAAGACGACCTAGAGAGAGCGAGCGCAACCCAAGGAGCGGGAGAAGTAGAAAAAAAATCACAAGGGAATATGTTTTCAGGAACACCACAAAATACAACTTACAGGGAAATTCACACGGCGGAAGTCCCACCTTTCTAGGCACTCTCTGCCTTATGTCGTGCCCAGGCTTTTCTCTTGGCAGAGGAGTAAGCCTGGCTATGCAAGGTTAGGGCAGGGGTTTTCAAAGTGGTTGACGGGGCACCCTGGGGTGCCGCGACACCAGTCCAGGGGTGCCGCGAGATAATTTGATAATATTTGGAATTTATTTGGACACTTCTAACCAAAATGGCTATTATCTCAACGTTTTCCTCACAACATAATGACTAGAATATCGTCACTGTCGGGCAGAAACCTTGTATCTCCAAGTTTCAAATGTGTACGTATTTTGGTAAAGCAAAGCCCTGCTTCATCATACAAGACTGTCGCACAAAACAAGTGAAAACAGCCGATCTACAAGCACACAACGCCTCGCGATGCGAGGCGCTGTGTGCTTGTAGATCTGCTGTTTTCACTAGTTTAGTACATTATATAGATGATAAATACAAAATGAACGGTTTTGGACATACAAGGTTTCCACCCGACAATGACGATATGCTATAAATATAAAGGTGCTGGGAGTGAAAATTATAATGTAGGGGTGCCTCGGATTCAAAAAATATTTATGGGGTGCCCTGAGACAAAAAAGTTTGTGAACCCCTGGGTTAGGGGACACCTGTTGAGCAGGGAGCGTTAACTGTGAGGGATAAGCGTGTTCCGTTACGTCCTCACTGTCACTTGAAAAGAAGCGAACTGGACGACTCCATGGAGTCTTTTCCACCAAAAGAACATTCAATAATAACCAGTGCCGTTCAACCATCTTGGAACCTGGGTTCGTTCTTGCGAACCGGCCGCGAACCGGATTGCGTTTCCACCAGATTGAACCAGACTGAACCAGAGGAACAAAGGATTTTGTGGTTCCCCTTTCCAACTTTTACGGTTCGGAACCAACTCGGTTCTTGGTGGAAAAGCTCACCTCTGTTTCATCCCATAGGCGGGAGAAAGAGCCCGAACTGGTTCTTTGCCGGTGGAAAAGCACCTGTGTGCGTCAGAGGAGACATCGATATCGTCACTGTCGGGCAGAAACCTCGTATGTCCAAGTTTCAAATGTGTACATTTTTTCGCAAAGTAAAGCACTGCTTCATCATATGGCCATCGCACAAAAGTAGTGAAAACAGCTGATCTACAAGCACACAACGCCTCGCACTGCTTGTAGATCGGCTGTTCTCACTAGTTTAAATCATTTTAAAAATGATAAATACAAAACAAACGGTTTTGGACAAGGTTTCCACCCGACAACGACGATATGGTTGTCTACGTCCTCCTCAAGACCACACATTAGGGGTTGGCGGTGACAGGGACTACGGTATACACAACATGGGGAGGGAACTGGCAATGGCTAAATTGGGGAGAAAAATGATAAACAACTAAACAGTTGAAGAGGAGAAGAATGGAATGTGATGTTTTCTCCCCGGGGGGAGGTCCTCGCCTGAAACACTCAAAACACAGGCTTCAGAGAGAAACCCTGTCTCCAGTCCAACGCGCTGGTGAGTAAACACAGCCAGTAATGGGGCGACGGCGACGCAACATGCTGCAATTATGGCTTGAGGGATCAAAAACATGAAAAAAATGTCTGGGCGGCATCTGATCCATCATTCAGGTCCAATAAAACAGGAGAGCTAGGAGAAAATAAACCAAAACATGTTGACAGGCTTTATGGTTTATTAGTGCGCTGCCAGGTCTCTGAGTGTTCACGGGTGTGTGTGTGTGTGTGTGTGTGTGTGTGTGTGTGTGTGTGTGTGTGTGTGTGTGTGCGTGTGTGTCTGCACCGATGTCTTCATGAATATGAAAGTGTGTCAGTTCTCATGCAAACACAAGAAACACCCAGACAGGAGTTGTGTTTGTGGTGTGAGTGTGTGTGTGTGTGTGTGTGTGTGTGTGTGTGTGTGTGTGTGTGTGTGTGTGTGTGTGTGTGTGTGTGTGTGTGTGTGTGTGTGTGTGAGAGAGAAAGTAAGCTATATTACTCATGTATGACTTCAGCAAGCATGAACCCTCATTACACGCTTGAGGCAAAGCACAAAATTTGTCCTGCGTATGCATCTGTGTACGTGTGCACGTGTGTGTGTGTGTACATGCTTGTGTAGGACAGATCTTAGTACATGCGTGGGAGTTGTTTTTAAAAGCTCTCTCGAAAGATAAGGGACCAGAGAGAGAGAGAGAGAGAGAGAGAGAGAGAGAGAGAGAGAGAGAGAGAGAGAGAGAGTGGGGAGGTGTAAGGGAAGAGCAAAAGAGTGAGAGTGAAGGAAGGATATCGGAGTGGACAAAAGATGAATGAGGACACAGAAAGGACAGGAAAGGGGTGTTTGGGTGGTGCAGTGGTAAAGTGCCTAACCACCATCACCACCACATAAGGGCCTTTTCCACCGGCAAAGAACCGGTTCTGGTTCTTTCTCCCGCCTAAGTGATGAACCAGAGGTGAGCTTTTCCACCGAGAACCAGAGTTGGTTCCGAACCGTAAAAGTTGGTTCCGAACGGGAACCACAAAATCCTTGGTTCCTCTGGTTCAGTCATGGTTCAATCTGGTGGAAACGCAAGCCGGTTCGCAAGAACGAACCAAGGTTCCAAGAAAGTTGAACCGGCACTGGTTCTGTAACCGGTTCTTTGCCAGTGGAAAAGGCCCCTTAGAGAAATACTGGTGTAAGGGTTCAAATCCACTGCAGTAGTGTTGATTTTCACAGCAGATTTTGATTACGTTTTAGTCATAGTCTTTTGAATAAAATTCCATTCACACACACACACACACACACACACACACACACACACACACACACACACACACACACACACACACACACACACACACACACACACACACACACACACACACACACACACACACACACACACACACACACACACACACACACTTTTACACCCCCCCTTAACCTTTTTTAATTTTTGTACTAGAGTTTTATAACCCATTTTTCACCCCGTGCCAATGCCTAAACTGTAATCCTGGGCGCTATCTTCCCTCTTCCCGAACTGAGCTCATGCTTCCTTCAGTACATGAGGAGTGAGCAGGCCGCTTCTTATCACCTGACAGGGGGGAGTTTCCCTGGTAGGACGTAGGGCATGGAAGGAAGACCATGCAGTTCCTTTCCCCTCCATCAGGCGCCCCGGCTGGCCAGGGGGAGGCACCGAGGCAGTATAGATGATTATGTTTTTTGTTGAGGATACCTACCCTAAGAGACACAGGGAGAACTTGCAAACACCACACAGAAAGGCCCTTTTGCCAACCCCACCTAGGGTATGGGCACTGATGAAGCGGAGGAGAGAACACGCCCCCAGCACCCAAAGCGTCCCCCAGCGGGAATCGAACCCAGGACCTTCTAGCTGTGAGGCGACAGCGCTACCGACATGCCCCCTAGGAAACTCTTTCTAAACGATTATTTTGTCCTGGTCACTCTGGCCCCATGCAGCCGATCAATAAAAACCCAGGCATACACTAAAACACATAATCAATATTCTTCTGGGCCAGGCGGTCCCAGTGGTAAACCTGTGACTCATATCGGTAAAACCTATACATAGCTGTCGGTCCAAACGCTCAGTCCCACTAGGATCCTCGTTAGAGAGACGGAGGGAGACAAGTGACGGGGCCACCATATCAATAAAGAATACCAGTAAATGACATCACCAGCTGTCATCTTAATGAGGCACAGAGAGAGCCAACAGGAACAATGACAGGATGTCCTTGTTGCAGTGTATGATTTTGTCGACTAAAACGATGGCGAAGAATGTTATGAATGAATAAAAACTTAAGCTAAAAAATATCTTTGAATATTTAAATGTATGATATACTACATTTAATAAATGCCCTTTCTTTAGCGATTTATTTATTTTTAAATAAAGGTTGTATGGTAATGATTCATCAAGATCCTGGATAGCTTGATTCTAGGTTTCAAATAATTGTTATAAATATCTTTGTAAAAGGCTATGGGGAAAATGAATGGGAGATTTGTTTGTGGCACCAATAAACCACGCCCACTGCTATACCCCAAGGTAAAACAATGTGTTTCTGGTTAGGATAAAACAATCCAGATCAGGACTGGGTGATTATATAAAAAAAATGTGGATGCCGTTTCAAAACGATTGATTATTGAATAGAATCAATTATAAAATATTCGACTGGCTCTCAGCTTTTCTCCATGCACATAATGTTTGATTCTGACCGAAGGTCGCAGTTTAGTATGTGAAACGGCACATGCCGACTCCGTCTGGACGTGTACACTTTTTTACTGTCTATGGGTTTGCCGCTCTGACATCACGCTCTGGCTTCACTGTGATGTCACACTGACAGAATCCCTTTATGCCCATACATGGAGTTCCCTGATGTCATCAATATTAAGCCCATATCTAACAGGACTTCATATGAGAATGTCCATATATGGAGGCCACATACCACACTAACAGAATCCATATATGGCCAAGACAGATGGATGGCCAAGACAGCCCATATCTTTGTGGCAGTTCTACAGACAGGGATATCCATGTACTGTATGGGCATAAACGGGTATGACGTCAGACGTCATAGACATCATAGGACTTTCACATAACGAATAGTAAGATAAGAGTAAGCATGTTTGGGCTCTCACAGCATATCTCCATATTATACAGTACATGGATCTCCATATATGGGTACCAGGCAGCCTACCAGGGGTCTACATAATATGGGTAACTCCGATATACATCACTGGCCAGATGGCAAGGACATGGCACGACCTCGCCCTTTATGGCCCGTCTTACTAGTTAATTAATCTCAATTACACTCACACAATTTCTCTTTTTATGATGATAATGGTTTTCAACATTCAGTAACTCTATGTTCAGTAACTTTAAATAGACATGGGGACTCATTCACCCAACTCTTCATATAATCTCTCCTTACTTTTGCTCTTGAAAAAAGTGCAAAGAAAAAATATATACAGTATATTCGTGAATTCATGTGTGCCCCAGGTGTGCCAGATGATGAATGCCAACTGTTCCTAAATTGGAATGCGCGTGCGTGTTGGTGTTGATTTGCATAGGTACTGTCTACGCCGTTTCAAGCTCTGAAATAGAAGTTTTGTTGAGGTGCGAGGCTGAAAATAGAAATGCAAGTGACAGCTGGGAACAAATTTTAAAGAAAGCATGGCAATAAATGACTAATGCTGCCGTCGCTGACAGCAGGCACACCAGTGTCAGAGTCACAAAGAAATGGCTCCCCTTAAAATTAAATTTGACCAGGCTACGAAATGGCAGACTGAAAGGGTGACGGTGTTTTGTCAATAAAGCATAACATAACAACAGAAGATACATCTTTATTGATCCCCAGAGGGAAATTCAGGTGTCTCCTTGGCAGCAACAGCAGCTGCAAGGTTGAACAGGAAGGGCACGGTAAGAGTAAAAAATCACACTCGTGTGAACTGAGCGGTGGTGTGTGTGTGTGTGTGTGTGTGTGTGTGTGTGTGTGTGTGTGTGTGCAACAGCGCCCCTCCCTTAACATGTGTGGTCAGAAAAGGTAACTGCAGGCTACGGACACGGAGACAGACAGACAGACCCACACACACGGCCACGTATAGGAGCGTTGTGACCACCGCTCAAAAACAGACAAAAAAACAAGATAGTTTATCGCTTATGAGATTCTTTCACTGAACAACAGCAATGGGTCAGGTGGGTCACTGAACACATTTATGTTAGTCTGAGTCTATAAACAGTTATCCTACAAACATGACAATATTCAGCAATGCACAGTAGTAGTAGTAATTGACAAAATTAATGAATTAATGAATGAATAGAGCTGCTACCTTTAAACACATTTTGAATCTGAGGCTTTTTATGTATACTATTTAAAGTTGTACCATGTAACTTTTTTTATAAAACAAATCTTAAAATTGTCCTAACTGTTAAATCGCTAAAGTTTTAGAACACCCACTCCGTTATTTTCAGCTTCTGAAGCCTTCTCTTTATATGTTTTCTTCTTAGCAGTGACAGGGGCGGGATTTCGCGCCAAAATGACGTAATCTGCATCATCTGTATACGTTGTGTATACGTTGCCCAATCACATCACCGATCATGCACACATGGTACACTACCGGCCAATCACAGCTTATCTGCTCTGGTCTCCAGGAAGCGCCTCCGCTTGGCTACAGTGTTTACCATGGTGAAGGATTTTAACCTCTTAATCCACAAATCCTGGCCAGAAAATTACGTTCTACCATGCGTTCTACCCCTCCACGGATTACTATCGGTCGCGGTGGTTTGCGGCGCCGCTCCGGTGGTCCGCGGCGGTGGTCCGCGACGACTCCGGCCGAAAAACGGCCGAAAAAAGCAATACCGCTACTGACCACTAGTTGAGCAACTTACACAGTATAGCTTTAAAATCATTTTGAGAAAAAAGAAATGCTGCTTTTTGTCCAAAAGCGACTGTAAAAGATATTTGTTTCAAAAAGCTTTATACCCTGTATATATTATAACATGTATTATAACAACAAAATGTGACATAGCTCTGTTTACACAATACCACCTCCAACTGTACAGTATATATGGTCCCTCTTTTTCAACAGTTTTTATTATATTATGACACTTGCTTTGGCAATGTAAACGTATGTTTTCTCATGCCTATAAAGCTCCTTTGAATTGAATGAATGAATGAATGAGATGCGTAGGATTATACAGTAAATATACCAGCAGTATTTAGTGCAATAAAGTGAGCAGAGATACTAAAGTCATTGTCCATGTGCAAGACAGTCAGTCACTTCAGTATAGTTCATTGAACCAAAACGTATTGATCTTATTTTCTTTATTTTTTTTAACTATACATTTTAGGAAAAATGATTGGTTTGGGGATGAAGACATTTATTTATTAGGGTTAACCATCAATCTTCAATCTTGCATCCCTATTTTGTGCAAGTACTGTATATTTTAGGTTAAAATAGGCTTCTCGATTATTCGATTAATTGAAAAAGTCATGGACACAATAATGGTGAAGAGAATAGGATAAGTACAGCCCTAGTGTGCAGGACTCAGTAGTAGAAAGCAGAGAGCCTATGTGCTGTGTGGGCACCTATTCCAGCCTACTACTGAGCTCTTACACTATGTAGGTCAGCACTACTAGAGCCTGACCCAAATATCGGTCAGGCTAGTCAGCACCATCCTCTAGCCCAGTAGTTCTCAACCTGTGGGTTGGGACCCCCAGGAGGGGTTCCCCAAATTACTTTGAGGGGTCCCCACTCCCCAGATGATCACCTTAATGTGCAACATTGTTTTCTAACTCAACAGTAAACAAACCAACATAAAGTTTAAGTGTATAGAGAGTTTATGCACATTTCTAAAGTGACAATTTAAAGGAGGTATTCAGACCAAAACACATATAGGGTTAAATCTGCCTTTTATCATACCCCTTCATTTTTTTCATAGCTGCCCCTGTTGCTAGATTTAGGCTGCCCCGTTACTAGATTTCGCGGGCCCTCTCATAACTAACACGGTGGATTGCCCTCCCGCTAGTGCGGATATTTCTTTAGCTTCAAAGTTAGTATTTTTTTATTGGATTGAGTTTAGACAACTTCCTGTGACCAACCAAACCGCTGTTTTGACCTCACAGGCACCCTTACTTGTCAAACGAGAGCAGAGAGTGGAGAGCCTAGAAAGGTAGGGGAGGAGCAGAGGATCTTCTCGTCTGTTCTAAAATCAAAATCTTTTTCAAATCTAAAAGGCAGATTTAACCCTATAAGTGTTTTGGTCTGAATGCCTCCTTTAAGGACTTTATAAAATGGCAAATTAATCATTGGTCAAATATTAGCGGCAGAAATTGTGAAAATAGCAAATCTACATGGTCACAACGCCTCACAACGCCACACGCGTTGTGACCATGTATATTTGCTATTTTCACAATAGAACCGTGTTATACAAAATATAATACCTAAACTCTTAGTGCTCATCAGGGTGGGGGGTCCTCAGTTAAAATATGATTATTTTGAGAGGGGTGCCGCCTGAAAAGGTTGAGAACCACTGCTCTAACCAGTGGTGTAAAGTAAAAGTACATTTGCATAAGTACTGTACTTAAGTACAATGTTTAGGTATTTAGGTATTTGTACTGTACTGTATTTCTACTCCACTACATCTCAGAGGCAAATATTGTAATTTTTCTCCACTACAATTATTTGAATAATTTGGTTACTAGTTACTTTGTAGATTTTGATTATTATTACCCACTTAGCCCTACAGTATATACATTTTGGCTACAAGCTCACAATGTGTCGCCAGGCAACACATTGTGAGCTTGTAGATTTCAAAAGATTTGTATACATTTTGAACTTTTGAAATGGGACATTCTGCATAATGAGTACTATTACTTTTGTACTTTTACTCTAGTCTTAATCTTTTATTCCGGACTTGTAACAAGAGTATTTCTATGTTGCAGTATCGATACTTTTACTAGTAACAAAAAAATATGAGCACTTTTCCCACCACTGCCTCTAGCAGCACACTGCTTCTCAAACATTGTCATGTGCAGGACCCCATCATTTAAATTATATTTTTGGAATACTTTTATGGGGGTTCCTTCACTGCACAAAATATTGTCAGACGGTGGCCCATGGCCTCATAATGCATACATACCGTACTGTATACTGTAAAAAGCCAGGGGTCCTTGAATTTAAATAAGGTTTAGAATCACTGCTATAGTTGTCACCAACTAGCAGCCAGAGCACACTCACACTCACAACTGTGCTCTGGGCTCCCTGTCAGAGACCAGCGCGCTGCACACAGAGCTTAAAACACACATACCACCATGGGAAGAGGAATAACTGATACTACCCTGGTGTGCGCACGCACACACACATGCGCGTGCAAGCTTGTGTGTGTGTGTGTGTCTATACTTGAGGATATCAACATTTTAGGACCGCATTGAAAATAGACAAAAATACTGCAGATGAAAATGTTCACTTAGAAATAAGTACAGTATGTAAACTAGGGGAAACTATAACCCCTAACCCCTAAACCTAATCTCTAAATCAGTGCTTCTCAAACCTTTTCATGTCAAGGACCCACGGATCCCCATAAGAGAAGATTTTTACGGCTCTAGCAGTGATTCCCAATTTCATGGACCCCCAATTTGACCTGCATCATAGGCTACACACCCCCATTGAATGGCATTTCTATCTCTGAGCAGTAGGAGCGAGATCATTTAGCGACCTACAACCGGGTCGCGACGTGGTCGGTAGTTTTCAGCGACCGGGTCGCTAAATCGAGCGACCGGGTCGCTAAATCACCGACCGCGCCGCTAAATCGACCGACCCGGTCGCTAAATCTACCGACCTGCCTGCAGTTTTAGGTCGGTAGATTTAGCGACCCGGTCGGAAGATTTTGCGCCCCAGTCGGTCGATTTAGCGACCCGGTCGCTCGCTTTAGCAACGCGGTCGGTGATTTAGCGACGCGGTCGGTGATTTAGCGACCCGGTCGGGAGGTTGCGTGGCAGGTTAGCCTAACTGAGGTAACGGTCGGGAGGTTGCGTGGCAGGTTAGCCTAACTGAGGTAAGGTTACTGAGGTTAGGTTTAGGGTTAGGGTTAGGGTTAGTAGGTCGGTGGAAGCGACCACCGGTCGGTGGATTTACCTACCCGGTCGCTGGATTATTGTCCCAGTCGGTGGAATTAGCGTCCCGGTCGATGGAATTAGCGTCCCAGTCGGTCGATTTAGCGACCCGGTCGCTCGCTTTAGTGCCGCGGTCGGTGATTTAGCGACCCGGTCGCTCCATTTAGCGACCCGGTCGCTCGATTTTGCGACCCGGTCGCTGAAAACTACCGACCACGTCGCGACCCGGTTGTAGGTCGCTAAATGATCTCGCCCTCTCGCTCTCTGAGACCCCAATGTATAATGTAAAATAATGTTAATTTAACTCAGAGTGTACAACCAAATGGACCCGTCAGGGTCCATTTGGTTCCATTTGTACAGACCCATAAGGGTCCATTTGGTTCCTAACTATCATTTAGCTGGGGACCCCCTGGAACTCCCCCAAGGATCCCTGTATGGGGGTCCCCAGACACCACTTTGTGGACCAATGCTCCAAATGCCTAATCCTAATCCCTTTAAAAAAGGACCAGGAATAAGGTCCTCTCTCAATGTATATTTCGCAACTTCCACTATGTACTTGAGGGGACATTTGACCTCCTTATACACACAGCTTGAGGGAAAGGCAAACACGCGGACGGACGCTCCCGATGACGGGATGATATAGAAACACTGAAAGTGTTTTTTCAGTTCTGCGAAACATACGCAGGTCATGAATATTAACACAAACCAGTTGGTGGCTGACAGAGAGAGAGAGAGAGAGGGAGACAGAGAGAGAGAGAGAGAGAGAGAGAGAGAGAGAGAGAGAGAGAGAGAGAGAGAGAGAGTGGCAGAGGAGAGAAAGAGATGATTGTGCTGTCATGTTGTCATGCGGGGGGCCTGTGTGCGTGGTGAGGAATATCTAACCATCTGCAATAAACTGTCTGCCTTAATTGGTTCATTGCGAACACTTTAACAAGTAATACACCTAGAGAGAGAGAGAAAGAGAGAGACAGACAGAGAAGCCTTGCATTTTAACATAGACCCATAGAGCTAATCAGCACAGAAATAATCACGCATGCACGCACGCACGCACACACGCACACGCACACGCACACACACACACACACACACACACACACACACACACACACACACACACTATGGTGTCTATTAGTGTAGTAGATGTGGGGCAGTGGTTCAGTCAGGCAGAGGGCACAGAGGGCAGCACAAGTCAACTGGAGGAATTAAACATTGAGGAGGATGAGACGGGGTGGGTGAAAGACAGAGAGAGAGAGAGAGAGAGAGAGAGAGAGAGAGAGAGAGAGAGAGAGAGAGAGAGAGAGAGAGAGAGAATGCCAGAGAGATAATGGATAGAGAGAGCAAAACCTTAATGAATGACTGGGAGGCAGCAAAAAATAGTGAGAGAGGAAACACTTTCTCGGTACAGAAACTGAGAGAATAGAGATATAGTAGAGAGGGAGACAGACCGAGAGAGATGTCAGAGAGAGAGAGAGAGAGAGAGAGTGTGAAGCAATGTGAGTGTGAGTGAGACGCTCTCTCCCTCACTCTCTCTCATGTCACCACCAGGTGAATAGGAGTTAATAGGCGCTCTCTCTCTCTCTCTCTCTCTCTCTCTCTCTCTCGTGCCACCATGCAGGCTTGTAGGAGTTAAGTTAATAGGCTGCTGCTGAGCCCCAGTGCTGCTCCACTCACAGTCTCTTCACACACAGTGACCTGCTTCATTCACCTGCAGCAGCTCCTACAGCAACTGTTTGCAACAAGCACACCGCCCAACGTTTCCATGGCAAATAGAGTAAGCGTTGCCAATCCAATAGGTTAATAATAATAATATCTAAAAATATCTTTAAAAAAAAGAAAAGAAACAAAAATAGATAGTTTACTATTTTCCTTATTATTATTTTTTGAATAAAACCTGGCTCATGGTTCCTTGCATAAAAGGCTAGATATAAGTACTGTATATCAAACTGTACATTTACTGCGTATTAATACAATAAATGTTCATTGGTAATGGAGGGCTTGTTTAAGGAGATAAGCCGGAGTCTGCTGCATTTCTAGCTCACGCTCTATAATATAACCTGGCCCGGTGATGGGATGATTTTAGAGAACAAAACAAAAAACATTCACGAGTCACAACCATTTATTCTGTATCTGTAAGACGGTCATCCTCATGCCACTCTTTACCTACAGTAGCTGCTGTAGCCTGCTGCAACAACAACTTGTATGTAGGTTTTGTAAGAAAACAATAGACGGTGATTGACCGAGCGTGGTACTTGAGTCACGCTCCACCCCTAGTCAATCCAACTACCCGAGAAGACCCTCTCTTTGTAAGTGCATGTCGCTCACGGCAATAATCACAACATGGACAGGTATATGCTACAGGACAAAACACCACAGCTGAAAAGAGAACTTTAGAATCAATCATACCATTTTTCCTTCACCGAGCAAGGGACATAATGGCTGGTTTTCCAAATTAAAAGAGCATGCTAAAGTTGTGTAATCCATTCAGTTGTTGACAACAGAGATAATTTCTAAAGTTACCAAACTCCCGTCAACAATGCAATTTAAACCCTTCTCCCGTTCACTAGACCAAAACACACAAACCACAACATCCCAGTGTTGACAGACAGTACATACAGTATATATGATATAACCATAACCTAGGCATTTATTTCACAAAATATGCCAAGAACATGCTGGGCTGAAGCCCTTGGAAGCCCAGTTGCTGGCAACTCTAGTTTGTTTTTCAGTTATACTATTCTTCATGACAAACACATTTGATTCGAGAATTACAAAAAAAAAAAACATCTTCAATCAAAACAAAAATAGGTGTAAATACAACATTAGTTTTTGATGTTTTTGGGAATGTCTCCCAATTTTACAGTAGAAAGTGTCTTTTCCCAGACAGTGAGGATACAGGCAGTATAACGCATGTTCTGCTCCCTGCTAAACAGATCAACCTGCAGGAGTCACTGATGCAGCGCCAGAGAAAGCCTTCCCCTGCCGGCATGCGTGCTTTGCGGCGACAGGACTAGGAAATCAAACTTTATATAATTGTGATTTACGTAAAAAAAATGTCTTTTCTTTTTTTTAAACAAATCTTACCAAAACATATAACTGTGACATATTTGATCCTTGCTTTCACCCAACTCCATTGAGCTTGTCGCCTGTGAAGTCACAGCCATATGTGTGACAGCGTCCCCCCTCCGCAGCAAATGGGGCAACGCGCACGCACACACGCGTGAGCGCACATTTATCTTGTGGTTTGAGCTTTAGAGAAGGGTAGAAGTGGAGCTGACAATAAAACCTTAAGACTGGGAGGTTTAGATGGAGATTTGAAGGTTGGAGGAGGGAGAGCAAGGAATCGCAGACTGGAACAGGCTGTTTTATAAACAGAGCAGCGTCCTTCAGTACTGCGAAGCAGTGGCATTATTTACTGAAAACTCATTTAAAGACCATCCATTCATTAGCTGTCTTTGAATTGTCAAACCAGTCGTTACTATCAATGTGTCCTTAGTAATTACAGAAATTAGGAATAATGAAAGGGACAGTTTCTAATCCATTATCTAATCCTATTTATCGTGAGGATCCCAATAGACACACTTCAAATTTGATGGCGGCAGCCTGTTCCCACTGTGACAGTCGGGGCACTCAGCAATTTGTCATTTCTCATAGGCTGGGGGGACTCAAGAGCCGTTTACACAGACTTTTTATTGCGATGGATAGAGGTTTGTTGTTGTGGTTCAGGGTGCGATTGTGTGTGTTATTTTCTCTTCCTCTCGCAATAAAAGCTAATTTTCTCCCGGAGAAATCATCAAAACTATACCTTGACCTTGGCAGGTCTCTCAGGACTATTGTTGCCGCAGGCAAAGGATTCATCATTTCCAATTTCAGTCTTTTAACGGAGTGGCGCTGAAGGGGGGCAGCCATCTAGATTAGGACATGGTTGGTCTGTACTGCATGTCCCCACAAACTGCAGCGGCTGATGCTGCTATTAGCACACAACGCTCATGATGGCATGTTAGCACATCCTTAGTGATTAAATGGTAAATGGTGCATTTATACAGTGCCTGTTTCCAAAGAGTTCAGTATCTTGCTTAAAGTTATACCATGTAACTTTTTTTATAAAACAAATCTTAAAATGGTCCTAACTGTTAAATCGCTAAAGTTTTAGAACCCCCACTCCGTTATTTTCAGCTTCAAAAGCCTTCTCTTTATATGTTTTCTATGAGCCGTGAGGGGGGGAGAATTTCGCGGCAAAATGACGTCATCATACTACCGGCCAATCACAGCGAGGGTTATACACTGCCGGCCAATCACAGCGCATGTTGGAGTGGGGTCGCTAGGGCGGCCATATTTGTAGTCTCCCGTGTGTCTATACTCGGGTGCACGTTGAAGCATGGGTGAAGGAGTGTATCTCCGGAATGGCTGAACGCACAGGAACCAGGGACCCATCAAAAGATAGATCTCGGCGAGGTGGAGGCAGACGCGGGGGTGTGAGAACCGAAAAACGGCCGAAAGACGCAGACGCGACCGAGGTTTGCTATAGAGCTACTGACCACAAGTTGAGCAACTTACACAGTATAGCTTTAAGGACACTTTGAACTAAACTATGTTCATTGTTCCGTTGATATTTGATTTTGTATTTAAATGGGGTAGGCAAAATAAGCTTTGGCTTACACCTTTTCGGACAATTTTAAGGTGCTTTACTGGTATGATATGTAAATAAACTAAACTAAACTTAGCCACATAGTCAGGGATCAAACAGGGAACCTTCCGATTCCAAGGCAGCAATGCATATCACTGTAGCTTTTCTTCATGTAAACGGATGAGGGAAAGCAATTGAGAAAGAAAGGTTTTCAATTTAGATTATAAGATATAGGGGGATACAAGCTAATTAGCCAGATAACTGGTCATGAATTTAGCTAACTGAAAGCCCTTTCATTTGCACAGGGATGCCATTAAAAGAAGAACGCAAGACCTGCACTTTAATTCCTGACAAACATTTACATTTCTTATGAGGAAACGACTGCATGGAATGACATGAAACTTTCAGGAAAGGTGGACAATACTTCCTACGTCATGGCATTTTGGGGGTAACTGGGTCACGGACAAAGTAAAAATAAAATAAAGATTACTCAATAGGGGAAATGCCTGTCGCAAGTTGATGATGTCATAAATGTAATTTGTGATCTATCCCTATGGAATTTATGGAATGCATGTGCAAATAAAAACAAACGTAATACTTCCTATGGTTAATATGAGCATCAAATCAATATTTCAAATGTGTTTGTGGTTTA
Organism: Nannobrachium achirus; assembly: GCF_963921795.1. Lineage (NCBI taxonomy): Eukaryota > Metazoa > Chordata > Actinopteri > Myctophiformes > Myctophidae > Nannobrachium > Nannobrachium achirus. The sequence continues at coordinate 36,041,598 of NC_137826.1, forward strand.
TTTTGCACATGCATGCCATAAATTAGACCACACATAACATTTGTGTCCCAATCTCCCCAGGAGCCAGTCATTGCAATTTTTTTCATTTTCATTTTTTCATTTCATTTGAAAGCTGGGGATCATAGCTACAAAATGATATATTGGTTGTGGAGATTGACCCAACAGTTTTGAAGATATGGCTTATAGAATGATGCCATGCTGAAATAGTACTTTTGAGATATTCAAGTTTTAAATAAATTTCTAACCTGCAATGACCTGACTCCGCCACATGGGGAGCAATCTTCAATTCAATCTTCAATTCAAAGAAGCTTTATTGGCATGAGAACACAAACGTTTACACAGTGGTGGAAAAAGTACCAACATTTTATAATAAAGTAAAGTATCAATTCTGCAATGTAGAATCACTCTGTTACAAGTAAAAGTCCAGAATAAAAAATGTACTTGAGTAAAAGTACAAAAGTATTGGTATCCAAATGTACTTAAAGTACCAAAAGTAAAAGTACAAAATGTTTGAAAATAGCAGATCTACAAGCTCACAACGCGTCGCACCGCAATGCGTTGTGAGCTTGTAGATCGTCTATTTTCAAATAGCCTTGGTATAACATAGGGCTAAAGTGGTTTATGTATGTTTTAAACTTTAGTTATTGCTCTCTAAAAAGATAATGCCACAACAGCATCTCAAGCATTATTGGGCTAAATGTAAAGACGCTACAGTGCGCCAACCGTGAAGCAGTTTAACCAATTTGCTACATACGTCTACACAAACGGTCAGATTACAAAGATAAATTGCTTAGTGAAGGCTCACAGATGTCACCATAGGGTACGCTCCAGCAGAATGTCCCGTAATGATCGTATTATTTAATGAGGAGCATTTTAATCCGATCGGTCGTCGTTTCCTTAAAAAGGTATTAATGTATCTAAGTGCAGTACACCTCGCAACCGATGGGGTCGCATGGCTGAAAAACAACAGAAAATGGCATCTGATCGGATTAAAATGCAGTTTATTAAACAATACGAAAGATACGGGTAATTCTGCTTGAGCGTACCATACTGTGACATCTGTGAGACTTCAGTAAGCACGTTATCTTTGAAATATGAAGGTTTTTGTAGACGTACGTAGCAAATAGGATTAACTGCTCAACACGAGGTTGAAGTGAACCTATTACGTGTGCAACAGGGCTAACTGTGCTAAATGTAGCATAATCAGTGTTTGTGTAACTTCAGCCAGAAGGATTATTTGACCTGATAATAAAACACAATCTACAGGCTTAACCGCCTCGCGTTGTGAGCTTGTAGAAGAGAGCAACAATAGAGTTGGGTCACGTTTTATTTGTTTATAGCCTGCAGCTAGCGCTGCAGCTAGCGCTAGCTAACGCTAGCTAGCGTTAGCCGTTAGCCACTCATAGCCAGTCAACCAGAATAGTCTACTCTAAAGTCAACTTTCCGACGGCGAGTGAACGATTGCATTCCATCCATGTTTTCTTGGCTGTCAATTTATTGTCCAAAAAAACAAACACCCTGAACGTTAGAATTAGATAGTTTAGGACGACACTGATCTATTCAATGCTAAGCTAACTCAGTGACAAAGGAAGCTTCCGCACCGGAGCATACGTCACAGACGTCTCCAGGCCGCTCCAGGATCATTTCACCAGCGTAGAAGAAGAAACAGCGGAAGTCAAGAACGGCGGAAGAATAATAAATAATAATACACAAAATCATACATTACGTGGTTAATAATTGTTCATTTGGAACACACGTGGCATTAAATTAATGGGATAAATACTGTGGGTTGCTTCGCTAAGTAATGGAGTCCCGATATTACCGCATTTGGCTACAAACGGCTAACAAAGGCTGGCTAGTTAGCATTTTAGCTAATATAAACTGGGAGGACTAACAGAATTATGTACCGATCTCTCACATTAATTAAAAAAAGTCTTATTTACATGCAGAGTTAAGCTCTGGCGTTTAAGTGAAATGTAGCCTAGATATTATGAGATGCTGTTGTGGCATAAAAAAAAAAAAAGCAAAAAAAAAAAAAAAAATCATTTTGGCTACAGGGAATAATGACAGTCCCCGAGATGACTAGCTGCTGGGGGTGCTGGGACACATTTATGACATCATCAACTTGCGACAGGCATTTCCCCTATTGACTGAAAGATTAGCTATTTCTAGAAGAAATACAATATTTGAGATGTTTTTAATTTTACATTGTAGTTATAGAGGACAATTATAATGTATTAAGGCATATTTGTCGTATTAGCCAGGGATCACTTTAACGACTCATAGGCTTCCATGGATAGTGATTACGGACCCCAGGCAGCGAATGGAGCTTTGGTCTGTCATTATAGTTGCTGTTATTATAGTTGCTGTGTATACCTGTGTGTCCCCTCTCTCTAGGCCAACCTGTGAAAGCAGATGGCTGCCCACCTACAGACAGGTTCTTCTCTATGAAAGCAGAGTTTTTCCTTGATGCCATGTGCCAAGTGCTTGTTCATGGGGTAATTGTTCATATCAAGTATGAAATAAGAGTTTAAGTGGTTTAATTACTGTGGTTAAACTTGTTAAGTGTGCCTGCCATGCAACGCAATGGCAAAACACTTATTGTAATCCGCCATACTTAATTAATTAATTAAGTCCATAGTTTCGCCACAAATTTCTGCACGTAATAACTGCCGCACAATTTACGCCACCCACGCAATATATACATCAAAACGTGCGGCTCGGCCGGGAATAGGTTGCTATTACTTTTCTTTCCGATCCGCGTTACCATTGCGACGTAATTCGCAAAAAACGACGCCCAAAAACCCCATTGACTTAGAATGGGGGAAATTTCGGCACTTAATAACTGCCGCACGATTTACGCCACCCCCGCAATATATACATCAAAATGTGCGGCTCGGCCGGGAATGGTGTGCTATTACTTTTCTTTCCGATCCGCGTTACCATGGCAACGTAATTCGTAAAAAACTACGCTCAAAAAACCCCATTGACTTTGAATGGGGGACTCCGAAAAAAAACCAGAAACTTTGGCGCCACATAACTCTGCCATACTTTTGCCTAGCAACGTGATTTAAACTTTAAAATGCACACACGACTTTGGTCTTTTTCCGGCCAATAGGGATGAGCTGTAATTGATTAAGCCCCGCCCCCTCTGTAACAGGAAGTGTCCTTTGCCAAACAGGAAGTGCCTCTATAACTCATGAACCGTTTGTCGTACAGACTCGCGGCTGGTGTCATAATTTTTTTTTCTCAAACATTTTTTTTTCTCAAATTTTTTTTTCTCAAATTTTTTTTTCTCAAATTTTTTTTTTCTCAAATTTTTTTTTCTCAAATTTTTTTTTCTCAAAATTTTTTTTCTCAAATTTTTTTTTTCTCAAATTTTTTTTTCTCAAAATTTTTTTTCTCAAATTTTTTTTTTCTCAAATTTTTTTTTCTCAAAATTTTTTTTTCTCAAAATTTTTTTTCTCAAATTTTTTTTTCTCAATTTTTTTTTTTCTCAAATTTTTTTTTCTCAATTTTTTTTCTTTTTTTTTCTCAACATTTTTTTTTCTCAAAATTTTTTTTCTCAATTTTTTTTTTCTCAATTTTTTTTTTCTCAAAATTTTTTTTTTCTCAAATTTTTTTTTCTCAAATTTTTTTTCTCAAAAAATTGTTTTCTCAATTTTTTTTTCTCAAATTTTTTTTTCTCAAATTTTTTTTTCTGAAAATTTTTTTTTAACATTTTTTTTTTCTCAAAAATCTTTTTTTTTTTCTCAAATTTTTTTTTTCTCAAAAAAAAAGTCTTTAAAGTGCGACCCGTGATAACGGCCAAAAATGCGCCAAAACGCCACTAATTAGTCGAAATGGCTTTGGGTGGTGTCATATGAAGAACCATAATGTTAAAGCTCATGCAAAAAATGCTAATGTTAAAAAATGTAACGCTAATGCTAACACCAACCGCTACACAAGGTTGCACAGACTTAGCGAGCTGCAGGCACACTTAAAATTTCTTGGAAATTTTCTTTTCTAGTTATTAAATACTGCCAAATAATAATAATAATAAACATTTACAGAGTTATAGAGGCTATTTTATTACTATGGATATTCCAGATTTTGACTTGCCCTTTGGTGTGCCTAGACCATTGATTCTCAAAGTGGGGTCCAGGGGGGACCCCTAGGCATCCTTGATGGAGTTCCAGGGGGTCCCCAGCTAAATGACAGATAGTTGTGAACCAAATGGACCCTTATGGCTCTGTAACTCTGAGAGTGTACAAATGGAACCAAACAGAGCCTAACGGGTCCATTTGGTTCTAGAGTTAAATTAACATTCATTTTACAATATAAATTGGGGTCCCAGGGATAGAAATACCATTAAATGGGGGTCCGTAGCCTAAAGCATGTCAAACTGGGGGTCCTTGAAATAAATATATGTGTGAATCACTGCTAGAGCCATAAACATCTTCTCCCTGGACATTTAAATGGGGGGTCCACAGGCTAATTAAGTTTCAATTTGGGGGTCCTCAACATGAAAAAGAAAGCTGTAGGAACTGAGCTACAGTACAGCATAATGAAACATGGCTATCTTTAACAGTTGAAACGAAAAGCAGAGGTTCTAAGCTTGCGTTTGGGCCGACGCAATGCTAGAGACCAAGACATGAAGAAAAAGGCCACCCCATCTCTGACTGCTTGTACCTCACACACTTCTATGTGTGAGGCACACTTCTGTGTGTGAGGCGCACACGCACACTCACATGCACAAACACACCACAGAAACACTAAGAGGGGCGCATTCGCACGTGCACATATGGCCGCCTTTAGCATGATGTACACGAACATACACACAAACATGCAGACACGCTCCCTCCCACCCACCCTCTCTTCCTGCATTCCTCTCCTCCGTCTGAGACACTTCCAGTAAAGACCACCAGCACTTAAAAAGAATAATCCCCCCCCCCCCCCCCACACTCCCTCCACCACTACAGACTACACAACACCATCTGACAAAAACATGCTCAGCCATAAGCACTTCTCCAAAGGAACACACAACAGCATGATCTTCCCAATGGAGAGAATTAAGAGCCCGGAAACCGATGCCAGATCTTTTGATCCTAGAGTCTTCAATGTTTTCAGGCCAAGGACCCCTTAGTTGAGAGAGAGATGAAGCAGGGACCCCCAACAACCTGTTCATTGTTAGACAACACAATCTTCAGTATATTTTGGATTCATGTCAAATTTGTGTTTTCAGATATTTAACCACTTGAAGCGTCAATACTTAACTCATCTAGTGCCATTCACGGGATATCTCGCGAAAAGTACTCGAGTATCTGTAGTGCCATTCACGGGATATCTCGGGAAAAGTAATATATTACTGTAACGGCGAGTACATTACCGAGAAGAATGGCCGCGGGTCCGGAGACGAAATCCGTCGCTGATTTCGCATCATCACGGCTCCACGAGCACAAAATAGTCCCATCCATAACATTGAGGTGGACGGGGGATCTCATCTTTAATGTCCATTATCTCAAAACTACACTTTAGAAGCTAGGATGGAGGCAGATGCTCGCTTATGTTACACAATGATAAAAGCTCCGGTCGGCCATTACACAACTCCACGTGGAGAACGATCGGTTCCGGCGCACGATCCGATGACGTCAGACCGGAAGTGATTGCGTGGTGGACTTCTGGCCTTCAAAATAAGACAACGCAAGTGAATGGGACCTGAAGGAGGCACTTTGGACATTATAATCCGTTAATGTCTGGGGCTCTGAATGAGTTAATAAACTTCACCTTTCACTCTGTATTTAGTCTGCTTTTTCCCCTCTACACCAAACCTCAGAGCCAAAAATAGCCGATCTACAAGCTCACAACGCCTCGCAGCGCGAGGCGTTGTGAGCTTGTAGATCTGCTATTTTTGGCTAAAGTTCTCCGAATATGGATGCTAGGGTTCAAGTGGTAAATATAAAATAAGTTACTATCACACAAAGATTTGGAGGACCCCCTGTTGTAACTCTGAGGACCCCCTAGGGGTCCCGGACCCCCTGTTGAAGACCCCTGTCTTAGATCATCGATTACCGCCCTTTTGACCGATATTTAGACAAAAAGTATAACATAAAAAGTCAATTATTTTTTACCCGTTTCTTCCCAATTATTGTCAATATGCCAATTAATATTGTTCCTACTGCTTGCCACTGCTGTTCTACCCTACTGGCTCACCTGCCAGCGAGGAGCCCCCACCAGGAGGACGTAGCTCCTCTGGAGCAGAGCCAGCGTCATGAGATAATTTCAGGCTACCTGAGGTAACGCGAGCACGCTTACCAGCGGAGCGATTGCTATTCATAAGCGTCCTCTCATCTCTGTTAATAACAAAAGTGCCACCTATTCCAAGGGTGAGTGAGACCAATTGCATCGCAGATTGGCTGTCAATGTCACATCGCTCCGAAAGTGATCCAAACTATATCGTTCACCACGTGTTGTTGTCGTTACAGTTGTGGTGTGGACTGTGGACTCTGGCCGTCCACTTCAGTTAGAGCGATTTTTAAAACAACATATTTATTTCATAGTTATCGTGCCTGGTTGTTGCACGGCCCTGGAGGGGTTGGTGGTAGACTTCCCATTGTAGTTTTAAGGAAAGCATTGTCCACACTTGATGATGCCATGATGCAAAACAGATCTATTACAAAAGTAGTATGAATGTGTTTTGACAACCGTCTTCTGCAGGGTATTGTCTAATAATACCCAGAAGACTGCTTTCCTTAAAACTGAATTTCGTTCCCACCATGGGCGGCATCTCTTTCTCCTTTGGTCCTGTAAATGTCTCAATGTACCGTAGACAATAGCTTAGAGGAGAAATCTCATCCATTGAAGTTCTCACATGCCTTCAACTTGCTTTGTTGTTTGGAGTGACATCTTTCCAATGCTCTTTTCTTTTGGCACTTAAAAAATAGAATACTGCAGAGGACAGGAGAGAGGAGGAGAAGAAAGGAGTGGAGTTGAGAATAGAAGACAGTAAACGGCCGCATGCAGTTATTTTCTGAAGCAAAGGCAAGGCCCTGGTGTGTGTGTGTGTGTGTGTGTGTGTGTGTGTGTGTGTGTGTGGCGCGCACGCGTTTGTGTGTGTGAGAGAGAGAGAGAGAGAGAGAGAGAGAGAGTGTGTGTGTGTCCTTCAGTTTCCTTTCTCCCTCACCTCATTCTCTCTCTCTCTCTCTCTCTCTCTCTCTCACTCTCTCTCTGTCCCAGCAGAGTCCCAGTCCTTGTACTGTAGCGCTCCACTCATCCGCCTCATCTCTCTGTTTGTTTATTAGTTCCCCTGTGTCTCCACTGACTTCCCTCTATCTGTGTCTCTGGCTAATTCTCTCTCTCTCTCTCTCTCTCTCTCTCTCTCTCTCTCTCTCTCTCTCTCTCTCTCTCTCTCTCTCTCTCTCTCTCTCTCTCTCTCTCAGCCCTCTTTACGTCCTCCTCAACCTATCTCTAATGCAGGGCTCCAGGGTGCGACCTATTAAGTCGCATATGCGACTTAATTTCATAAAGTGCGAGTTAAAATGTAACCAGGTCGCGCTGGTGCGAGTTGGAAAAAAAGAGGGGAAAAAAAGAAAATCCTCAATCGAAGATCGCCTGACGCCTCTCTCTCTCGCTCCGTCTCTCTCTCTCCCTGGCTGCCTGCCTGCAGAGGCTATGCTCGGCCCCTCCCCTTCTCTTTCTCTTTCACTCACATACAGTACACACACAGTACTACACACACACTTTATCGTTGGTCCGGTGGTGGCTGGTGGGTCACACACGCAGACAGACAGACAGACAGACAGACAGACAGACAGACAGACAGACAGACAGACAGACAGACAGAACAGACAAGACAGTCTCTCTCTCTCTCTCTCTCGTTCACATTGGATAGATATCACATATATACTAACCTTTCTTTGTATAACCGTGCTTTTTTTCTGTTGTCATCTCGAACTGGATAATCTATAATCCACAGGTTGTTTGTTTGCTATTAGATTAGCTATTGATTAGCAATCGCTCGTGGATGTTTCCACCGTTGGTTACATTAACCCAGAGCAGTAGCATTAACCTACTGTTACGTTAAAACAGCTGTGTGACTCGTTAAGTTCCTCAGTGCCCAAAATGCGCTTCTCACTTCATAGCCAATTAGCTCAAATGAACGGCAGCTGTAAACTTTTCTGTCTTTGGTGTCTCGTGTGTGTGTGTGTGTGTGTGTGTGTGTGTGTGTGTGTGTGTGTGTGTGTGTGTGTGTGTGTGTGTGTGTGTGTGTGTGTGTGTCTTTGGTGTAGCGTGTGTGTGTGTGTGTGTGTGTGTGTGTGTGTGTGTGTGTGTGTGTGTGTGTCTCCAAGTGAACGTTTTCTGTTGATATCAAGCAGCTTACTTCCCAGTATCTCACTCTAAAACCATAAGGACAATTTTATTTTTCCATCCTGCATGAAAGCAGGCCTATTGCATTTAGTCTACGTTGTGCAAGTTTAAAGTCATAGTTCTATATTGCGTTTGTTAGCCGAGATATTCGTAAATCTTTCTTGAATTAATGTCTTTAGTTTGCAAATATTAACTTGAAGCAAAAATACATAAAAACTAGGCTACAGCTTTTTTTTACTTATCATGAGACATATTGTTATCGGGGTATTCAACAACATTATATCGAATATCAAAGGCTTTCCTAATATCACACAGCCTTAGTGCTGACCTATTTTTACTGCTGCTCATGCAGAGAAACCTAAAGTTCAGATTAAAATATTTAGCAAATATCAAGTTTGGGTCATTGTCAATCTTTACATCAAGGCAAATTGAAATGGCTTATGGTATGGAAATGAACACAACTGTCATCAGTATAATAAGGCTATGTATTAATACCACGCTAATACGCTATACAAAGAAAAATATGGTGCTACCTAATTTCTGATGGTGCTACTTAATTAAAACGTAGGTGGCACCAGTGCTACCTGTGAAAAAGTTAGTCTGGAGCCCTGCTCTAATGTCTCCTTTGTTTCCCCCATTCTTCCTCCAGTCTCCTCTCTCCCCTCCATCCTTTCTCGCTCAATTTTCTTCCTCTCTCTCTCTCTCTCTCCATTCTAGGTCCAGGAAGGGACAGAGAGAGAGGGAGAGAGAGAGAGAGAGATCATACTGCAACATTAGTACAGTTTTAATTCAGCATTAGGAGAGCCACCGATATTACAGCAACATAATTGAAAAAATTATCAGAAAACCTTTGGGATTTAGAAGACATTTGTAAGAATCGGCAACCTACAGTACTTGAGCAAGATTAAGGTGGTTATTTGGTGGTTTTAAATATGTGCTTGGTGTAATATGTTTTGGTTAATTTCCCAGCCCTGGTCTGTGTTGTATTAGTATTTTCTTCCTGAGGGGAGGAGGGGGGGGGGGGGGGGGGAGCAGGGCGCTAGTAAACAGTGTTTATTCTCCTTACAGTGGAGAACACACTCCAGCGGGCCGACGGGCTACACCACTCTCTGATGATGATGAGGTCACTGAAGTCAATGGCTGCTCCCCATGGCAACTAAGGTTAGAGTCTGGAGCGCTGAGCAATGAGTGGAGGAGAGAGAGAGAGAGAGAGAGAGAGAGAGAGAGAGAGGGAAGCAGAAAGAAATGGTGAGAGGAGACAGAGAGAGGGAGAAAGGGGGGCAGGAAGGGACATTTAGAATGCAATTGTTGGAGACAGATGGACACAGAACAAGAGAGAGAGAGAAAGAACTGTAGCTTGACAGTTAAGCTGTGAGAGAGGAATAATCAATTTTCACACACTCACACAGGAGTGTGCACGCTCTCTCTCTCTCTCTCTCTCTCTCTCTCTCTCTCTCTCTCTCTCTCTCGTGCACCCGCACACATACGCACGTCACACAGTGACCAGGGAAAGGCATCACTTCTCGAAAACAAGTGGAATGAGTCAGCAGCAAAAATGGAAGACAATGACAGAGATAGTCACGAGAGAGAGATAGAGAGAGAGAGAGAGAGAAGTAACTCCATAATCCCGGTTCACCACAGCTCTGTGGAGGACCCAGCAGGACCCAGTCGTGGCAAAAGTACTGACATATCTTATATCTTACTTAAGTAAAATTATCAATACTGCAATATAGATATACTCTGTTACAAGTAAAAGTCCGGAATTCGAAATGTACTTGAGTAAAAAAGCTCACAACGCGATGCAACGCGTTGTGAGCTTGTAGATCTGCTATTTTCAAAATAGCCTAGGTATAAAATAGGGCTAAAGTGGTTCATGAATGTATTTATAATATTATCCCACAACCTTAATTAGAATCGCCCCGTGTGTGTGTGTGTGTTTCCATCTGTAACTCCACGTTCAGCAGTTGTTCAATTGTCTAAAAAACATAATACAAAAATCAATAACGCATGTACCTTGCCCAACATCAACTTTATCACCTTCAGATGTGTCTCTAATTCTCATAATCCCCAAATGTTTAAAATATTTTCCCAACTTTTGGCCTGTAGGCGGCTTTGTCCTGTGATGCGAATTACATCACAAATGGGCGTCACCAAGCAGCACACTCCCAGTCCGGGGGCACTTCCAGAGAGAGCAAAATCACAGTCTGTCTGCTTCACACCAAGGGGGACTAACAGGCACACACACAAAGGGGCCAGGCCCCCGCAGGGGGCTGTAGGCTAGTCATTTATATCTGTAAAGTAACTAGTAACTAAAGTTTTCAAATAACTGTAGTGGAGTAAAAGTACAAGTACAATATGTGAGTCCAAGATGTAGTGGAGTAGAAGCAAAAGTTTTGGGAAATTGGAAACACTCCAGTAAAGTACAAATACCTCAAAAAATGTACTTAAGTACATGTACCTAGTTAGTTTCCAGCGCTGGCAGGCCCACAGGGGGCCGCGACACAAATCACAGGGCAACACTGAGCCTCCCTAACCCTCTCCTTACCTCCATCACACCACAGTGTGTGTGTGTGTGTGTGTGTGTGTGTGTGTGTGTGTGTGTGTGTGTGTGTGTGTGTGTGTGAGAGAGCAGATGGTGCATGGTATGGAGTGGTTGCGCGCCCAGATGTTGAGGTCACAGTGCAGAAGACTCTTTGATCTGCCACACTATAGCATGAGGAGAGGAGAGGAGAGGAGAGGAGAGGAGAGGAGAGGAGAGGAGAGGAGAGGAGAGATGCAGCCTGTTGCTCTGAAGTGCCATTGGGCTTTAGTGACTCACTCACACACACACGTGTTTGTGTGTGTGTGTGTGTGTGTGTGTGTTTGTGTGTGCGCGCGCGCACGTGCGTGTGCGTGCGTGCGTGCGTGCACACACGTGGGAGGTGGAGATATTCCCATGTGAGATACACCACTGTTGTAACATTACTGACACACACACACACAACACACACACACACCACAACAAAGAAAGTGCACATATTGTGTACATGCATAGCGGCATGCACATTGTACATTCCCACATAGATAGCTTACAGGCTGACACATAACACGTCAGATCTATATGGGGAATACACACACACGCACACGCGCACACACACACACACACAGAGTCATCCCACATTTAAGCCTAAGGGTTCCCAATAGTAAACACAATCATCCATACAACGCACTATGGGGAATAGCTTTTACATACTCAAGTTATGCGAGAACACATGGGTAAAAGCCACACATGCACGCTCACACACTCGCACGCACGCACACACGCACGCACGCACACCAGTAGAGGATTTCTGCAAAAAACGCTACATTCTCATTGAAATGCATTGGCGGATTCCACTCTAGGTATTTTGGTGTGAGGGCACCCTTACAAATAAAAGTCAGAAATTCAAAATGTACTTGAGTAAAAGTACAAAAGTATTGGCATCAAAAAGTACTTAAAAAACACTTTCACAGTTAAATGAACATTGATTATTGTATTAAATCATTTACTAATTTAACCATTTAAACCTGACAGTATAGACCAGCGCTTCTCAAACCTTTTCATGTTGAGGACCCTCAAATTGACACTCATTAGCCCGCGGACCGCCATTTGAAAAGACATGCTGGGGACCCTCATATTAGAGAAGATTTATAGGGCTCTAGCAGTGATTTTCAAACAATTTTAATTTCAGGGACCACCAATTTGACATGCGTTATAGGCTTTGGACCCCCATTTAACGGCATTTCTATCTCTGAGACCCCAATTTATATTGTAAAATCAATGTAATTTAACTCTGAGAGTGTACACATTTGTACACTCTCTGAGTACCCATAAGGGTCCATTTGGTTCCTAACTAACATTTAGCTGGGGACCCCCTGCAACTCCTTCAAGGACCCCTGGGGTACTCGGACCCCACTTTGAGAGTGAGATAGACCTTACGCCATTGTCCGGGTCTCCCAAGGCTCTATACAAGGCTCCCTACTTTTTTCCCTCAACGCCAACTCTCTTCAAAGACTCTGGCTGAAATGCTATGCATTGTGAACATAAGTACCATCGATCGGCTATTTTTGCCCAATGTTCACCCCAGAACAGGGATGGCTAGTGTAAGCAGCATTTTATAGGTTAGGTCTTGCAAAAACTAGGTAAAATAGCTGATCCAGAAGTTCACTAAACGCTCGCCTATGATGACAGGCCCAAAACAGGGACGCCAGGTTTAATTGACTGGGTACTGAATGCCAGACAGACACACAGACAGACAGACAGACAGACAGTGAATGAAAGACTAGCAGACATGCAGACGGGGGAAAAAATGAAAGAATGCTCTCCGTCAGTGGTGCCGGCTCAAGCTGACACTTGGCAAGTTCACAGCCATTGTTGGAGGAGATTAAATAATATGAATGAAAAACAGGTTGTTGTTTTTTCCCCACAACCCGCGTGACGCCTATCCTCCAGGCCTCGCAGCAGTGCCGCCTCCCGAACCGAAGGTTCAGCGAGTTCACCGGCCAGGAGTCTGACTCAGCCCTCCTGGGACCCCCGGCCCGGGGGGCCCTGCCTTCGTTCTGACCCAAAACACTGTCTCCCTGTCAGCCAGGAGGGGGTGGGGGGGGCAGCCTGCCAGCCGGCAGCCCGCCAGGACGGTCCTCCCACAACGATGATCCCTTTTGGTGGATCGGTGAAGCCAGTCAAACGTCGGTTCACCGGGGTCAGCCAACCTAAGCCGTTCAGAAGAGTCACCCAGCGATGCCTCATACTGTATCTGGTCGGCCCGGTCATTGTGGGTAGTCGGCGAGCCAGGCGGCTAGCTTTACAGTACGGTTTGCGGATGCACCCGCTGAACCAGCCGAGTAATTGACTGATGAGGGAGTGTGGATTTCAGAATTCTTGTGAATTCATTCAGCCAGCCAATTGGTCAGCTAGTCAACATTTTCACTCAGCTGGTTCTGCCAAACCACCAGCCTTCCCAGTAAGCTCTTAAATCGACCGGTTGGTAGAAACCAAACGGCACAGAACAGGCAGTCACTGTGGTCAAGTCATCCAGGCAGGCGGCAAGCGTAGAGTAACTGTGGTCTGGGACGTACCCTGCGACCCAGTGGGACTGGTCCACACGGATGAGGATGTGCAGCGCACACACTGCTATTGGATACAGGATTATTACCGCTCCCGTTGAGGCCAAAATGAGAAATTCGTTCAGCCGCCGGCTCTTGGACTCGGATGAGAAAAACATATTACTGATGAAAACCTATTATTATGTCATGTGTGGAGCGACCAGACACAGGCTTGTGTGACATTCTGGGGTCCAGCCTCATGGCTGATGACACGTGGGTCCAGCGTTTAAGTCACCCGGTAAGAAAAACAGTCAACAAAGCAAGCTGTAGTCAGATGTGCACCCCCATGACCCAATGCAACTATCTGGACCAGGGCGATGAGGCCACAGCACATTACCATTTGGATTACATACTGGCTATTATTGGATCAGTTAGTCAGTCAGTCAGTCAGTCAGTCAGTCAGTCAGTCAGTCAGTCAGTACTATAGGTCATCCAGTCAGCAAGTCAACCAGTCTGCAAGTCATCCACCCGGGCAATTTACAATTTAGGCATTTAGCAGACGCTCTTAATCCAGAGCGATTTACAATAAGCAAGGTAATACATCAATACATCAACATCAATACATCCAATGCATAGAAACAGTGATCTAAGAAAAATAACGTAGGTGGACCAAGCACCTATTCAGTAAAAAAAAAAATAATTATATAAAACCTAAACAAATGCTACAGTATCTAACTTTCATGTAAGGTCATTGATGGTAGGCGGGAGTGCTACGGTAAGTGCTATGGGCAGTCAGTCAGTCAGTCACTGCTATCCATCCATCCAATGACAAAGTCATTCCTGTATCCGGTCAAAACATCCAGTAATAAGTCTAAACCTATCTTTCTCTTCAATAACTATCCATCCATCGCTCTACTCTAGTAATATTCCACTCAGTATGTGTTCTGTGAATCCATCCGTCCAGTCAGTCAGTATGGCATGATCCAATTTCATACGGTATTTAGCTCAACTTAAACCCTCTATAACTCGGTGACTGGGGGGGGGGGGGGGGAGGGGAGGGGGGGGGGGGGGGGGGGGGTACCCCCTGGGGTCTATACTACTAGCTGGCTTATTTTCGTCTAATGTCTAATGCCTATTATGACATGTCCAGATTAGAGTGATGCTAGGTTTCATGTGGTTTAAACTTTCAATAAAACGTATGGGTCCTGGTTTCTTATCAGCTACTCAGAAAGCCACCAACCAGCAGCCACTCAGAAGGAGAGCCTTCACCCAACAGTGTGGACAGATATGATCCTATGGTACCCCCTGGGGTCTATACTACTAGCTGGCTTATTTTCGTCTAATGTCTAATGCCTATTATGACATGTCCAGATTAGAGTGATGCTAGGTTTCATGTGGTTTAAACTTTCAATAAAACGTATGGGTCCTGGTTTCTTATCAGCTACTCAGAAAGCCACCAACCAGCAGCCACTCAGAAGGAGAGCCTTCACCCAACAGTGTGGACAGATATGATCCTATGGTACCCCCTGGGGTCTATACTACTAGCTGGCTTATTTTCGTCTAATGTCTAATGCCTATTATGACATGTCCAGATTAGAGTGATGCTAGGTTTCATGTGGTTTAAACTTTCAATAAAACGTATGGGTCCTGGTTTCTTATCAGCTACTCAGAAAGCCACCAACCAGCAGCCACTCAGAAGGAGAGCCTTCACCCAACAGTGTGGACAGATATGATCCTATGGCGTGTGCACCGAGTGACCCGCAGTGACGTGGTATTGAACTTCAGGACCCTTTTAACTGTGTGTGTGTAGTGTGGACTCTATAAGCCTGCTTGTACCCGCTGACCCTGGTCATGATGAGGTCTGACATCCTGACTTAAAGTCATCTGATTATCTGATAATGAGTTATTTTTGGAAGTCGAGACGTTTGGCAAAACGCCAGTCGCTGCTGCTGCTGTGTGTGGACATTCTTATCGGCACGTGTACACAATGCACGCACGCACGCACGTATGCACGGTGAACCCGGCCGACATGGACATTGTGTATAAATGGGAATGCACGCGCGTGTGCGTGCTCGTGCGCACACAAATACACAGGAGGCTGCAGCTGGCCAGAGCAGTTACAGTAGTTTGCCTCAAGGGCTTTCTGGGAGCCTGTGCTCTCCATCTTGCTCTCCCTCAGCACTGTGTGACGAGAGATCCAATTATATAGTTTTGTCTTGCTGCGTGACCCTTTGCACTTTTCTGGACTTGTACCGGACAAATCTAGTGAAAGGACCGCGAAAACCATTAATCATTCATTCAACCATCCATCCATGCCGGCCCACCACTCTGCTCATTCCTCTTCCCCAGCAAGATAAAAGAGTGGCACCGTATAGTTTTTGCAGCAGTTTCTTTTTTGGATTTGAGTGATTTTTGGATACATCTCATGGAGTAATATCAAATAATGTGTTTTACATAAGTTGGCCTCCTGGTGGTGCTGTAGAATGCAAATGTGAAAACTGCAGGGCAAAGGTTTTTCCTTGGCCGGAGTGCGCATACAAAGTTTTCCACTGATCGGTGGAGTTAAAGGTAAAAACACAAATGGGCCTGTTAAGATTGCCAATCACGAATATACTCGGGATATATTAGCGCATCCCATAGTGCCAATCACGAGAATATTCGGGATAAAAAAAAAAAAAAAAAAAAAAAAAAATTTTTTTTTTTGAAATTTCTTTTTTGGACCCCATCAAATCTAGTGAACATGATTTCAATCGCGATTTTGCATGTTCCACCCCCATACAACCCCATCTAACATACAGGGCAGCCATGTTTGTTTACATAACATGTAAAACATAATGGCTATTATCTCAAGAATGCCTGAACGGATTTCCAATCGGATTTTTTTGTTTGAAAGCTGTGAACAAACTGCACAAATCCACTCCAATGCAATCCAGGATTGCATTGGATTTTTTTAGAGCTCATTCTTCTCTGTTTTTTTCCCATGCATGAGGTGTGCAAGGTTTAATCATGGCTAAGTTGACGAAAATAAGGCTTTTAAAATGCTTGGTAGCCAATAGCTAACTTCAAGCTAACTTCATCCTCTTCCTGTACATGCACAAAGGAAAGTGTTCAGGCAAGTCATGGCTGCAGGGCTTCTGCATATAC
>NC_137826.1:36063151-36068151 GCF_963921795.1 Nannobrachium achirus
ACTACAGGTTCAGGTATAATGAATTGCATTTTTATAGCGCTTTTCCAAGTGCTCAAGGCGCTTTACAACGGTTCATTCATTCACACATTGGGAGGTGAAGCGGCGAACAGTCGACGCCAGCGTCCTCACTTCCCACTTTCACACACCAACGGTGGCACGCTTGCACCGGCCGACTCATTGGAGGCAAATGTGGGGTTCAGTGTTTCGCCCAAGGACACTTCGACGTGTGGACAGGAGGAGCCGGGATTCGAACCACCGATGTGTACGTACTAGGGCTTTCACGAATAGTGATTTTTAGTATTCGAATTATTCAACCGCATGTAATAGCCGATCTACATGCTCACAACGCCTCGCAGCGCATGTAGATCTGCTATTTTCACAATATTTATCTGTGGAACCGAGTCACATTAAATGTAATACCTACAATTCCAAGTGCTTGTCAGGGTTCTTATGACTTCCTATCAAGCCAAGCTTTATAAACCATGAAGATTTTTTTTTTTTTTAAAGACAAAAAACTGAAAAATAAAAATAAGCGAATATTCGACTTCGGTGAACAACGTTGAATAGTGACTTTGATATTCGAATATTCGAATAGTCGAATATTTGGTGAATGCCCTAATGTGTACATACCTGACTACAGGTTCAGGTATGATGTCAGGGTTTGTGTACGTACCTGACTACAGGTTGAGGTATGATGTCAGGGTTTGTGTACGTACCTGACTACAGGTTCAGGTATGATGTCGGGGTTGGCAGGGACCTGCACCCCCTTCTCCCACTCCTGCCTCCAGGGGTCAGACAGCACGTAGAAGTCATCAGGGCCCATCTGGGCCGAGTCCGGCAGCTTCATGGCTGTGATGAAGTCTGTGCGAAACACCTGGACCAAGGGGACACAGACAGACACGAGGTCAAAACCACTGGTGGAAAAGGTTTTTTACGTGTTTTTTACTGACCTGGAATTATTTTGTACTTTAGCTATTGAACCAGAGCAGATATACAAGCAAGCTCGTAGATCTGCCATTTTTGAAACATCGTGAAAATGTGTGCAAATCTTTGAATATATCATTTCCAAAGCAAACCTTTGTAACTCAAATCTTTGCTACTGGAGGTCCCTGGAACAACATATTGGGGTTCCGTGGCCAAATACCTATAATTTTGGGCGTCCTTGACAAGATAAAGTTTGAGAACCACTGATGATAGAAACATGAGTTTTTCTAAAGACATTAATAGAATCGGGTGAAAAATATTCAAAGACTTTTCACAATTTTTCAAATCTACAGATCTACAAAATAGCGGCACTTAACCACTTCAATTCGAGCAAGCCTATTCTGGCGGGAACATTTACCAAAAAAAGGCAGATTTGGTGTAGATGGAAAAACTGGGTCAGTTTCACTAAGACTAGTGGGTTTAAGTGGTTAAAGAACCAGAACCATCTGTCTATTCACAGCTTCAGAAATATCGTTGTACATAAACAAACTATTTCCTAAGTTAAAGACCCACTCCTGCATGTCTTAGTTATTACCCATGAAAATCCTGGTAGTTTCTTCTTGTGCTCTGCATATCTTCAAAGCATTAAATTGAGAGTTTTACGAAGACAATCTGGTTTTCCACACTAGCACTCACTGAAAACTGTTTGGACGGCAGGGCAAAGCAACTCATTGGAGGTATACTGTATGAAGTCACACGCTGAACGCCACACAGAGCCTGACTAAATGCAGCGTTAGTCAATAAGGAAGCATGCAGATACATTTTGTATTACCAAACAAGCACTTTCCCCCTAACCTGACACCACTGTAGGGCTGGGACGATATTTCCGCGATTTACGATATTATCGCGATAATCAAAATCCATTATCCTGGGGCGGAACATTGGCAAAGACATTTTATAGAGAGTGAAAAAACTACTATACGTATATTATAAGTACCTTTTACCAACTATAGAGGGTTTAAATGCAGCTCGGCAAATAAAAGGTGAATTGATCCCAGTGCATGACGGAGGACGATATCACGATTAATTAAATCTCCATGATACGATTATCATGAGTGTTTTTTGTCACGATAAACAATAATATCGATTATCGTCCCATCCCTACACCACTGTGGGTCCAGTCTACCAAGGATTCTTGCCATGAACCAAGTCTATGTAAAGAAGTTAAGGTCACATTCTACGCTATGGCATATGCCAGGCACTCACTGGGAGGCAAAATTAATCTGGACGTAAATAGCGTGTAAATAAAGTGACTAAATCCGGTGTATATTCTGTAAGCAAAAACCGACGTGCAATTCACCAAGCAGACTAGTGCCTATGTCCCATTTTGTGCGGATCACAGGTGTACGTCATGATGAATGCGGACATAAAACATTAATGACAGAAAAATAAAACACAGTACTACTGTATGATAAAATATTAACGTAAGACAACTACATTCAACTGATAGGGTGATAAATACAAATCTGTGGAATTTGCATCATGTCTATATTCTGCATAGGCTGTGCAAGCAATACATCGATCGTTTGACATATTTTTTTAAATCTTTTAAATGAATGTGTTGGCAAATGTTCGGCAGAATTTTATTTGATGTTTGGCACTATTGAAATTGATTTAGCATGAAGCATTCTAATGACATATGCAAGCTTCAAGCTGAGAGCTGGCGTACCTCCCGACGGATCTCCCGCATAAACCACGACAATGAAAAATGTATAAATCTGACCACTAACGCAGGAATTGTCGGAAATGCCGGTAGGTTCAAAATATTGGCGTAATATGGGTGTAAAGTGCTTGATGAATCGCGTCCGATGAGAGCAGGGAAGGCAAGTGTATGAACAAACAATATATTTAATGATTGCAACCCTGCAATGTCTGAGCTCTTGCTTTGCCAATATGCACTCTACAGTATATACTGTTGTCATCTACAGAGTAAGTTCCTGACTGGGTAGCACAGGCTGTCATGGAAAGAATTGACTGACAGGCTGCCACTAATTGACAGTCTTGCGATGACAGCCAATACTAAATGCACGCACGCACACGCACACACACACACACACACACACACACACACACACACACACACACACACACACACACACACACACACACACACACACACACAGTGAGCCTCTGTCATGACAGGTTGTTTTATCTGCCTGGATGGATATTGTTTGGATCATATTTCTGTGTGGTGAAAACAACATGATTATGCTAACTAAGGCATGGCAAGAAGGTGAGTTTACTGTACAGTAGGTTCCTGGGTGCTGTACACCAGCCCCCCAAAAAAACATCCTTAACAAAAACTTGTGTTAGGCAATCTTCACAAAATATGCATATCAATGTGTTCCCAGGGTCCAAATAGGGTTAGGGGTCAGGGCGGACCCAGGGAATATAGATACAGTGCGTTCCCACACGGGGAAGCCTATAGGCCACCATTAGGCCCTGTCTTGTTATTCTTTGTTTCAGATAGGTCAATGCAGCGGGACAGGAAACCAAAGGGCAGAGAGGAGAGACATTCAAGACTGAATGGGCGTTGGATTCTCAACTCAAAGAGACCCTCATGGTCTATGCATGCCAACACTCTGAGAGCAGGGGGCGTGTACTGTATTTTTATTATTATTTTTAATTAAAAACAAAGGGCAGAAGATTAATAATAATGTAATTGTCTGGTGACATAATAGCATGAAAAATGCATTTGTCAAATACATTCCGAGTCTTTGGTAGGGGGGATTATTAGCTCAGTAATGTCCCACTTTATATTAGGATAAGTACTGTATATTTATTTAGAGATTTTCATGGCAATTATATTGATCTATTTATTTACGCTGATTATTCACTAGCTTCTGCTGCCAGTGCCACGTATATTTAAAAAAAAAAAGCTAAATCTTGTCTGCTTCACCATAACATCTGAAGTGGCACACATTCATATACAAAGACTATATCCACAATGCAAATGAATAGAGAACAGATGAACGATGAAAGGAACCTGACAAAATTGTATAGCTGATAATGAAGCTGTACGTTCAAACAATGCATAGGAAATAGCACAAGTAGGCTTACAGATGACACAGTGCTGACATCACGTCAGTGTTTGCTATTTTGAAAGAAATACGATATTTTCTCTGTATCTTGACCTGGAGATATCGAATAAGACACTAATAAGACGATGCTGTATGCATGGAACCCTTTCCCCATCACATGTGTATACCTAATTCCGTGTTGACCAGTACCACTTGTTTAAAACATAGCAAAATCTGAGTGAAACCACTCTATTTCCAGCCTTTTTATTATTTTTATTAGACTTTATTTTTATTTTACATAAAAGCGTCCTGTGACACTCAGCTAGCATCCCTGTCTCAAAAAGGTTTAGTTCCCACACTGTTAGACCTTTCGGCCGTTCTCCCCAGCATAAACACAGGCTAATGTCAATAGCCGACCGCCAACGCTAAACAGGAAGTGCTGCTGTTGTTACAGTGACCGTCACTGACGTAGGAACAGGAGAGTTCACAGTCTGGGCTACACAACTCGTATGTAAATACCATGCTCCACAAGTTCCGGTTTCATATCAGCGAAAGGTCATCGTGATACACACGTCTGCTAAGATAGCGCGGCGTGTCACAATGTGTGTCTGTGAGACAGAGACAGAGGAAGATGTGTTTTTAAGATATAAAAGGATTATACAACAATTAGTTCCAAACCAAAGTAATTTGATTTGGACAAGAGTCCCAGTGCTGATAACAGCACTGGGCACTTGTAATTATTAATGTATCACTCAACTGTGGTGTTCTAATAACCATTAATGTCATTAACGGTCGGTCAGTCATTATCTGTCTTAGCTAGATTGTAACAACATTTTGCAATTTGGACATTTTCCGAAGACTTGAGGGAGAATAGGCCATAGCACCATAGCACCAACACACTCCGCCAGGCAGGGGCCTAAAGATTTAACCCAGTGGTTATCAACCAGTGGTCCGGGGCCCCCTGGGGACCACAGGGGACCCCCCCCCCCCCCCCCC
>NC_137826.1:36075651-36300651 GCF_963921795.1 Nannobrachium achirus
CAAAAAGACACATACAAATGCACCTCTCTAACACACACACACACAGTGAAAGAGTCATGTGCACAAACCGTCATTTACATTCATGGACACACATGCGAACACCCATCTCACACACACGCACGCACGCACGCACGCACGCACACACGCACACACGCACACACGCACACACGCACACACGCACACACGCACACACACACACACACACACACACACACACACACACACACACCTCTCTCTCTCTCTCTCTTCACTCAGTCAGTGGGTGTGCTGCTGAGTTATGGTCCACGCGGGCAGAGTTCTCATTAAGTCCAATCTAGAGTGTGGACTGATGACATGGGCAGGCAGGGGAGGGCTGACAGGCCTGACAGGCATTACTAATCACGCCCAGAAACACACAGATGCATGGAGATTATTAAGAGCGCTCTGTGTACAGGAGTTGTGTCCGGGAGCATCAATCTGAGTCTGAGGGTTTATTACAATATCACACTCACCAAGCGTGCCTCGCTCTCAGCGCCGCGTGTGAGCGCCAGGGATCTGGTCCCCACGTCACAGAGCACAACAGTGGTGGTGGGAAAAGTGCTCAAATGTTTTACTTAAAGGCCCACATTATAATAGTATGATACAGTAAGTCACGTGGTCTCTCTGAAAACGGTCTGAAATTGTCTGAAACTCATATCATGTCACAGTGTAAACTGCCCCTCGCCCCCCATCAACAGCTGACCAGTACAGTAAGTAGTCTAAGTGCAGTCAATTAATTTGATTGGCTTATAATTGTGCATTCCCACAATGACATCATAAAAATATTAACTCATATTTTAAGATGACTTTTTAAAGTGACAGTACCCCTTTAAGTAAAAGTATAAATACTGCGATGTAGAAATACACAGTAGAAGTGGAAGTAGAAGTCTGGAATTCATAATTTACTTCAGTAAAAGTACAAAGGTATTGATGTCAAAATGTATTTAAAGTACAAAAGTAGAACGTAGAATGTCCCATTTCATAAGTTTTCAAATGTATAAATATTTGAAAATAGCAGATCTATTTTCAAATGGCCAAAATGTATATAGGGCTGAAGTGGTTAATGTATGTTTTGTAATAATAATCAATCTACAATTAACTAGTAACTAAAGTTTTCAAATAAATATAGTGCAGTAAAAGTACAATATTTGGATCCAAGATGTAGTGGAGTAAAAGTAAAAGTATTGGAAATTGGAAATACTCGAGTAAAGTACAAATAACTCAGGTCAGATTGAGGTCACGGGTAGGGTTGGGAGATGGAACCCGGATCCAACGTTGGAGAACCAGTTCCAGTTCCATCATATCAATTTTTTTATATCACACTGTCAGGGCTGGTATAGACTTCTAGTCTGCTATACAATTACAAGAATACTAGTCTGCTCACCCAATTTCACACTGGCCTCGGGCGTCTATCCAGCAGAACGGTCTCTCTGCCTGGTATTCCTAAATGTAACCTCTGTAAACTAATCCTATTCCTAACCTTAACCTCGGTAAAACGGTGCCAAAACCTAACCCTATTCCCGAGCCGACCACAGCTCCAAAACAGGAGCGCATGGTTACAATTAGGGCTGTCACGATTATGACATTTTACATGACAATTAATTTTCTCTCAAATAATTGCGATTAACGATTTAATTGTGTTTTTGTCGTTAACAATTACATTTCTGTTTGGCTTTTAGGCTTTGAAGTTACACATGGTAGATATTGACACATAACCTAAATATACCAGTAAGACTCCCTAATCGGGAGATAAGCAACCGTAGGTCTCGCTAGAAGAGGGCCATGTGAGAAATGAGGGGTGGGGTCTTCGCGTTGCCTTGGCGGACAAATAGGTACCGGCCCCGGCTCTCCCGGAGGCTCCTAGGCCGAGTTAGGGCATTTTATGTGAGCTGCAGTGGAGGGGGTCCTCCACTGGGGGCGCCACCACTTTTGCATCCGTTCTGGAGTAGCAGGAGTGGGTGGTCCCCGGGAATTCCCCGTGAGCAGCCCCGTGGGGGTGGTCATTTGGTCATTTTTGCACATTTGGTATTTCTTTTACACCTGGGGGTCCCCCTGGAACTCCAGGGGTCCTTGGAGGTTGTAGTTTGGCAGGTAAGGAGTGTGTGTGCAAAATCTGGCATGGATCGGGGCAACGGTTGCGGAGATATGAGCAGGGCAAAAGTGTGACGTCTGACGTGTGACGGACGGACTGACTGACTGACGCACGGACACCTGGTGGAGCTTTCTGTAGTAAGTGCGACCTACGGTCGCAACAAAGAAATTACTTGACATATTTGACAACTTTATACTTAAAAAAATAACATTGATAGTGGAAATAGCCGATCTACAAGCTCACAACATGTCGCGATGCGACGCGTTGTGAGCTTGTAGATCTGCTATTTCCACTATTTTTTTACATGGAAACGATTATGACGATTATGTCAAATAATCACGAGTATGTCAAATAATCACGATTAGACGATTATGTAATAATTGTGACAGCCCTAGTTACAATGTTAATCTGCTTATTTCTGTCTTTTTTTTTCTTCTTTTTTTTCTCAACATTGAGCTTCTGGGTGCTCATTCAGAAGTCAAGTCAAATGTGAGTTCAAAAGATCAGCGGCTTGTACACAATGATGGCGGCACCCGGTGGGAAATGAGACTGTGTAGACTAGACTAGTGTAATTTCTTTCCCCCCAAATGCTTCAAAAACAGTGTACAGTGAGAGCCACTGCCATAGACCACCACTACGGCTGCCTTTTATGCTATCTAATGACTCATGTCTGCAGCAGAGCGGTGACAGATTATTAACACCTGTTCCCAAGTTGTACCCAAAACAACTCCGAGCACAGACACACGCAGGTGACTGCTGAAAGGTGACATTTCAAAGCTGGGAGGGAACACACACACAAAAGACCATTTTGTTGCAGCCTTTTAGCCCGAGCTGGTTTCCATGCAACGACAACGTGTTAAAAGTACTGCACTGTCCCCGTGAAAGGCCAGCTAAACATCACACTAAGTCACACACTGAGTCATCAGCTACTCCACTAACAACCAGCCGCCTCCGCCAGTCCTCGCCTCGGCAAGCTTCGCCGGCTAAGCGAGCGCTTTGACATTCTCACCTGACATCTGGCGCTAACGAACGCTTCGTCTGTGGTCTAAAAACAACAATGTACTACTACTACGCTCGTTTGTTTGATAACAGGCGCCGCCATTTAGACACGCCGACATGAAACCAGTTGATGTCTCCGTCCAGATGGCCAAAGATGGGAATTTCTAACACGGTTACAGCGGTGCGTGCGTGCGCGTGCACACGCACAAGCATCTGTGTTACTTTAGATTTTAACCACTTAAACCGTTGTTTTATATACTTAAGCTATTTATCCCTGCAAGGCCCAGCGTTGCTTTTTGGCAACATTTTTTAAATCATTTAAAAAAAAAATGTATAATTAGTTTTCCTGTTCTTTTTTCACATTAACATCACCATTAAATCCTATTGTTTAGTATTACAATGCCATTGGCCACGATATCTGCATATAAATACCCCCCACATAGGCTGACATTCACAAGTCCCAGAGAAGTTGAAATTCTAGCGCCTGGACGAACAACATCTCACTTTTTAACTGAAGCTATTCCTCACTAAAACATAAGTAAAATGCATGTAATATTTTTTTCGTGATCATTAGAATGTCTAGAACATGTGCATATGTTAATATTGTGAAAAATATCCCCAATATGCAAATTAGAGCATGATTTATGATTTATGATTTATGGCTATAACACCTTATTAATTTTTTAACATTACATTTTCCTGTGATTAGGACTGCTACAACACCATCTGATTTTTTTTATTTTTTTTGGCCAGTAGAAATTAATTCGGGCCTTGCAGGGTTAAAAAAATTGCAGATATACGTACAAGCTCATACATAGTGCAGCTATGAGCTTGTAGATCTATTTTTTAAAATCATGAACATTTGTACAGATCTTTGAATATATATATTTTTTTATAGCGAACATTTGTAACCCCAATTTTTGCTTCTGGGGGCCCTGATAAATAATATTTCGAGATGGGTGTTCGCATCCAAATACATATACATTTGGTGGTCCTTGAAATTAACCACCACCGATTATTATAGCAAGTGTTTCAGAAAACTGTTAGGATTTAGAAGACATCAGAATTCCTTCTCTCCTATGGGGGTTCCAACTTCCTGGCACACTATCTTCTCAAATGGGGGTCCGTGGCCAAAATACGTAACCACTGGCCTGCGCTTCGTACGCTATTCCACAGTGTACGAAGGGAACAGAACGTTTAACCCCGGCCGGATTAGAGCCACAGTCCAGAATGTACCCATTGACCTAGATAAAGGAACGGAAGCCCTAGCCCTCACACTGTCCATGCCATGCCCTATCCATGGCGCAACAGCACACACAAGGAACTGAACCCCTAACCCTGGCATGGGACAAGTGCCATGTTCTACCCACAAGCTATACTCACAGGACTCCTTTGCTTAATTAAATAGATATCGGCCCATTGTACTGTAGAGAAGGTCTAAAAAAAGAGCAGCATCGACAATAAAATGTGAATTAAGTCCCAGTGGATACGAGACTAGAATAACCTGTTACCTTTCCACGGATTTAATGAAGGCATGAGAGTGTTCCGAACTAAAATACAGCCTTATTTACTGAAACAGAAATTGCACCACAGAGCAGAAGGGAGGGATGAGCAAGTGTCAGAAATAAGACTGACAAGAGAAGACGTAAACTGGAATGAATCTGAGAGGAGAGGAGAGGAGAGGAGAGGAGAGGAGAGGAGAGGAGCAGCTTTTCTCTGGGCTCCATGGCTACCTGGCTCCCCTCAGCACGTCATGGCAGATGTCAGCTCACAGAGAGAGAGAGAGAGAGAGAGAGAGAGAGAGAGAGAGAGAGAGGGCTAATTTTAGCATCTACATCACACAGCCTGACGCTAATGATTGGCTGTTTGGAACGCCCAGGAGAATGTGAAAGTGTGTGTGTGTGTGTGTGTGTGTGTGTGTGTGTGTGTGTGTGTGTGTGTGTGTGTGCCCGTGTGCTTGTATGTGCTTTAACCAAATGACTCACAGCCAATGAGCAGCGAGAGTTGCACATGCACACACACACACTTTTCAATCCCCAAAATCCTTTTGCTCCCTTGGCTCATCTTACTCTCCCATGTTTGCCTCAGTCTCTCTCTCTCTCTCTCCCTCCCTCTTTCTGTCTCTCTCACGCACACGAATGTGCGCGCGCACATATACAGTACACACTCTCTGTTTTAAAACCACATGTGCCCACTTTCCTCCTACTAAACCCAGACAGGTCAACAAGACTGAGGCCACTCCCCTGTCTGTCCGTCCATCCACACACACACCTTTCACCCGCCAGACAGACAAACACCTGAACATCTATGGTGGTCCAGCAGGAGACCACTCCCAAAGCCACTTCCAAGTCTCACACACACACACACACACACACACACACACACACACACACACACACACACACACACACACACACACACACACACACACACACACACACACACACACACACACACACACACACACACACACACACACACACACACACACACACACACACACACACACACACACATCACTGATCTTGTGAGGACATAAACCTTTTTAGGATGCCGATCTGTCACAGCGCGACGCGTCGTGAGCTTGTAGATCTGCATTTTTTTCAGTGCAGGACCATTGGCAAGCACCTAAGTATAAATGAGGCTTAACTCCAATTGTAACATTTAAATCTGGCCCCTAAATGTCTAATCCTAACCCTTTCCTAATTGTAAGTCTTAACTTTAAGATTCTTGTGCTGTGAAGAGCAGGAAAACGGTCCTCGCAATGTCTGTGGCTCAAATTCTTCTACACGTTGGTCCTCACAAGCATAGTAAAACAAGTAAACTCTCTCTCTCTCTCTCTCTCTCTCACACACACACACGCGCACGCACACACAGCGAGCGTCCTGGTGGTAGTCAGGAAGCCATTACTGAAACCAAAAACAGGAGTAATGAATGGATCTAGTTATAGACTTGGAGGGGCAACGCGAGTGCCTGCCACTCGTGCCCACATACTAACTGTGTGGATCTCCCTTTGGTTTCTCCTCCACTCCTCCTGGTCTTGTTGTGTGCTACAGTAGCTGTCAGTGTCGCAAGACCTTGTGGGAGAAGTGGCTGTGTGGCCAGGTGTACGAAGACCAGCCCAAAAGAAGTCACGACATAGCTATGCAATGTGTTATATTATTTTCAATAGAAATAAATATGTTGAATACTTTTTGAAAACATTTTAACTATGCAGAAAGAAAGAAAGAAAGAAAGAAAGAAAGAAAGAACAGAGGGATGAAAAGGAAGAAAGAAGAGAGGGATGAACAGGAAGATTCCAGACGTGCCATCCAGAAATGGAGAGCGAGGAAAACAGAGAGCAGAAAGATGACAAGCAGAAATGGAGAGAAGGTGAGGGCAATAAGAGGGTGAAAAAAACAGGGATCATGAGAGAGACGGTGGATGAGAGACAGATACAGACTGCTGATGCCTGTCCAACTGGACAGCTCACGCTGCCGATGTTCTTCCAACATGGCTGCTTTCATTTGACTTCTTTCAATTTGGCTTCTCTCTCTCTCTCTCTCTCTCTCTCTCTCTCTCTCTCTCTCTCTCTCTCTCTCTCTCTCTCTCTCTCTCTCTCTCTCTCTCTCTCTCTCTCTCTCTCTCTCTCTCTCTCTCTCTCTCTCTCTCTCTCTCTCTCTCTCTCTCTCTCTCTAAAACACAGTGTACTTTTGGGCCGAAGAGATGCTACAGAGAGAGAGAAGCAGCAGCAGCAAGAGGATGGAGAGAGAGAGAGAGAGAGAGAGAGAGAGAGAGAGTAATGCCTGCGTTCACACTAGGGTGACCAAGCAACAGGTATTGCAAGCCATCTTCTAAGGAAGCAGCGACATGCGGCTACAACCTGACGGGCGTGACATGATGTTACAAAACAAAGTTGATCTGGTTTCAACTTTTTTCCAGGCCTCCGGTGGCGCAGTGGAGCGTCAATCAGTTTTGTTTTGTTTCACCGTTTCCTCTCCGCCTCTCCCCACAATACCTGCTTCATTCCGTAAAAGGCAAAAAAAATAAGAAAAAGATATCTTGCCGTTAAACAGTTCCCTGTGCTATTTAACCACACAGCGTGGCTTGAGCAACACGTCAACTGGGCTGCAATGTGGCTGACCACGCTTGTTTTTTGAGCGGTGGTCACACCGTCTCCATAGCGTGGCCGTGTGTGTATCCGTGTGTGTGTGTATGTCTGTCTGTCTGTATGTAGCCTGTGGTGTATGTAGCCTGCTATACCTTTTTTGACCACACATGTTAAGGGAGGGGCGCTGTTGTTCAGGCCAGGCCAGGCACACTCACACTCACATTCACACACACAAATACACACACACGCACGCACGCACACACACACACACACACACAGCCTCCACCGCTCAGTTCACACAAGTGTGATTTTTTTTTTTTATTAGCTTGTGTTGCTCCTAGTGTGAACGCAGCATAACAACAAGAGATAAGTAAGTACAGTACATACAGAGAGAGAATGAAGTGGGTCAGGTGAAGTGTGTGAGTGCTTGTGTTGGGGCAGTACAGTACAGTCGACTCCTCCTGCTGCTAAAGGTACAGTAGACCTCACAGGTTCCCTTTGTACACCTGTGTTGCCAGAATTTGCGAGAGAAACAATCGGTCTTCAAAAACAAGCCCACACACACACACAGCTATTAGTCCTGCTTGTACAGTACACCTTCTATAAAATAGCAGGTCTACAAGCTCACAAAGTGTTGCATCTTGAATTTTGTATATACTGTATGTATAAATTATTTTGGGGTACCTTGACTTGAAAAGGTTTAACCATTTTAGGCCTAGAATTATTGAATGCTTTAACCAGTGAAAAATAGTAGATATACAAGCTCACAGCGCGGCACCGAGTGCCGCGTTGCGAGCTTGTAGATCTGCTATTTTTGAAAAAGTCATGAAAATGTGTGCACATCTTTGAATCTATGTATTTTCAACGCGAACGTTTGTAACTCAAATTCTTGCCTCTGGGGGGTCCCTGGAACTAAATATTTTAAGATGGGGGTCCGTGGCAAAATAAATATCATTTTGGAGGTCCTTCACATGAAAAGGTTTGAGAACCACTGACATAGTAGTCTCTCAAGAACAGACTAACTGAGCTCCAGTTAAGTGAAAAGGACCTTTTCTTTGATGATGGCTGGCCAGATTGCTGACATTGCTGACATTGTGCATGGCTAAAGTAAACATGTTTTTTGCCAATTAGAGCCAATTTCACATCAAGGTCCATGCATGTATTCTGCATTTTCGCCACAGACCACCATTTGATGAGATTTAGCCTCTCAGACCCAAAACATCGATTTTTATCATTAGATAACCTTTTGTCCACAATTCCATGCTGTATTGATGTTGGTACTACAGGACCGATAACAGAGAGTATAACATGAAACGAAATGGAACCAAGGGTCCATTCCATTTGGTTTCATTTTACATTCTCAAGAGTTATATCATCAATAACACATCGTTAATCGCCAGTCTTGGACTTTTCCAAAATCGGGATTGGCATCGGACCCAAAACATCTGGCACCGGCAGGGCTCTAAAGACCACACGTCAGGGTGACCTGCCATCCATCCCCGACCACATTCCACAAGAAGGTATGCCTCCAAGTGAGCAAATTGGACCAATTCGAAGTCTACTCCAACGGTTTTGAGCGTCCTCCAACTGGTGCCCCTGGTGCGTCTTGAAACTCGCTCAGCAGCACAGACAGCTATGTAGACTTGGAAGGACAAGTGGAAAACAAAAGAAAAGGGCAGTATCGGACTTAGAAGGTTTTGCACGGCCCCAAGCAGTGATGTTAAATTCTTATGAGGCGGCTCGAGTCTTTCAAAGAAGCTCTCCCTTCTCTCTCGGCAGATAGCTTTTGACTGAATTCTGGCTCCCAGATTGCAAAAGGCAGCCAAAGCTCTGTTTTCTTTTCTTTCTTTTTGGGTTCTGAAGAGTGCTGTGCTGCTGCTCTACTACGCCCTGCCAGCAGACAGGATAGGTGGAGGATAAGAGCTGCGGTCACAACGGGTAGGGTGTCACCATTAGCCAAGACATTATTGCTCTCTAAAAATGTTTATAACTTACACCAATAGCCCTTGGACATTTACATGCACTTTTCTCAAACTACAAGCCGCCCTCCCGTCCCCCGCCTCCGCCACTTTCACTCATAGCTTTTTAGCCCATCTTCCTGTTGAGCTTTCAAAAGGCTTATAATGTGCGGCCCCCTCATTAGCGTTAGACGTGACAGAGCGTTCCTTTATTAGAGATTCTTCTTTCTGAGCGGGCAGCTCCTCTCCGGCCCAGCTTCTTAAGCCTGGATGACGCTGGGAGAGGTGAGATTCTCACAGGGCTGATTGCGACGCTGGGAAATGTGCGATTCTCACAGGGCTGATTGCAGCGTCTTTGCCCAAAGGTCACATAATTATGCTTTGTTTCCACCTCAACAAGGGGATGATTGACTGACTCAATGACTTCAAAATGCATGTGATTGGGCCCATGGCCAGTCACAACTCTACCCCACTTTTCACGTTGAGAGAGAGAGAGAGAGAACTACACTGAAGCCAGGGAATCTGAGCCTGACCAATATATCAATATAATGGTTTGGCCAAAATATCCATCTATATTTTTCTTTCAACCTGGATTCCCTATTTTGGGCTTGCCATTACAGGCTCAAAATGCTACAACATACAGTAGCCATTACAGTCTCACAACACTAAAACATAGGCTCACAAAGGTACAATGCAAATCGTCACTGTCGGGCAGAAACCTCGTATCTCCAAGTTTCAAATTTGTACTTTTTTCACCAAGCAAAGCCCTGCTTCATCATACAAGGCTGTTGCACAAAAGTAGTGAAAACAGCAGATCTACAAGAACACAACGCCTCACGGTGCGAGGCGTTGTGTGCTTGTAGATCGGCTGTGTTTTCACTAGTTTAGTTCATTTTTAAAATGATAAATACAAAACGAACAGACTTGGACATACAAGGTTTCCACCCGACAACGACGAAATATAGATGCATAGTTTGGCCCCCGAGAGGAGGGAGGGGTTGTCATCTCCAGCGGTAGTCAGAGAGAGAGAGAGTAGCTGGCCGGGTATAGCTAAAGGATGTCGGCTTGAAACCTCAGACCAAGTGGGGAAAGGTGACCGAGCGAAGCTTTCCTTTCCCTCAGCACCTCGTGATGTGCCCTTGAGCAAGACACCCAAATGGAGCAGGTCAAGGACTGGTGGAACAACCCGGTGGGTGTAGTGAGCTGATGTCTCAGGTGCACTTGTGTGTAACCGTATGAATATATGGCAAGCCGCTGCTATATATAAAAGTTATGCATGCTCAGCAAACCTTCCCTGGATAAATAAAAAGTTAAAAAGGAAAAAAAAAAAAATAAGTGGGTCAGAGACAAGAGACTCCAGGCACAGATGATAAGCCAATTTACCCCCACAAAGCCGAATGCAAATATCATCATGGATGTGGCACACTGCGGCCAGGGAACTGGTTAGGAAATGGCATTGCAGGGAGTGGGGGGCGGTGGGGGAGTGGGTGACCTAGTTTGTCTGGAAAGCAAGCGTTTGATTAATACTGCATCGCATCATGTCTGTTGCTTCTCCTGCCCATATCCAGCCGGGAGGATGCCATGCGATAACAGGGACGATAAGAGTTTGTTGCGTGGGATCAAAGTCACTGCCACGGCTAAACGCCGCAGGGGGCTGGATGAGTTGAGTAGACGAGTTCTAGGTCAAAAGGGTTAAGGTTAAGTTGGCCGCAGCGGTTAAGGTTCCTGACCACCACTACGGAGACTAGGGGTTTGAATCCTCCGCAGTGCCTCCGGCTTGGCCAGGTGTTTGAACAAACACAAATGGCCGTGTTCTAAAGGGCGGGAGCCAGGCCAGACGGTCTCTGTCAGTCCACTAGTGACTCCTACAGGTTGGTCAGGGTGGCTTTTCAATAGGGAGGAAGAAGAACTAGGTAAGAGCGCGTGTTCCTCCGCGGGCTTTACGCACTCGGGGTGAAACTCACTCACTGTCGGGTGACTTCCCGTGCATAGGTGGAGACATGCACGAAAATAGCCGAAAAATTTGCCGATCTACATGCTCACAACGCCGAGGCGTTGTGAGCATGTAGAGGCGTTGTGAGCATGTAGATCGTCTATTTTCACAATTTCTGTCTCTAATATTTGATAATTTGGCCAATACCGTATAATACAGGGGTCTTCAACAGGGGGTCCGCGACCCCTAGGGGGTCCGCGGAGGTACTGCAGGGGGTCCGCGAAATTATTGCTTAAAAAAAAAAAAAAAAGAAAAATGATTTCAAAAAATGTTTTTTTTTCTTTCTTTTTTTGCCATTTTCCACATTTATGTTAAAAAATAAATCATGATTCTATCCATTTTGAATAGCTTGAATACATGATTACTATGCAATTGACATATTGTTGATATTATTGACATTTGTTCTCAGTTAATAAGTAGTATGTTTAGAAATGGTTGTGGTACGGCCCACCCTGCTCGCTGTAACTTGTACATGTTTAAAATAAAAAATATGTCGTAGCCCCGACCCCCCCACCCTACGAGGTGGTAGGGGGTCCCTGCTCCATCTCCCCATCAGTTTGGGGGTCCCCGGCCTGAAAACGTTGAAGACCCCTGGTATAATAGATATCCTGGATTTGTCCCCATGTCCCTTTTCAACATGAAGTAGAAAGGGCTTATAAATAGTTATTCGGAAACAAATAAGCTCGGGGCAATGCAGATGCATTTTGTTAGTTTGAAGGCAGGGAGAGGCCATCTCCTTCTTTTTTTTAAGTCCCCAGGTAGCCCTTGGGACGTGCAAAGCATTCAAATGTTCTGTAATGAGCAAGTGTTTTGTCCTGATAAGTGGGGATGTGAAAGTGGCATTACTTCACTTTCCAGTCACTCTAAAGCAAAGAAGTTCCAAAGACACTCCAGAGTATAAACTTTCATCAAAGTAACAGCGAGCGGAGAACCTCTGACACTCCCGAGTCTGTGTGTGTGTGTGTGCGTACGTGCAGAGTTGGTTTTTGGAGCCTGATTTGCACTTACAGTATCTGTGTGGAATACAGAGTTGAGCAGGCACAGCATCAATTAGGCATGGCAAGCCAACGCCGGGTGAACGATAATGATGACACGCAAACACCGGGGGATTGTTCCCGCTGCCCGGATGGGTCAAAAACAACGTGCTTTGAAGTGCCGGTGAGAAGAGGTTTGGAGGGAAGGGGTGTTAGAGAAAGGCAGAAGATGCTTGGTTATGACAATAATCCACTTTCAACCTGGGGTTGCTATATTGGGTTGGTCAGAGGGGCACGGTGGCGCAGTGGTTAGCGCTTCGCCTCACAGCTAGAAGGTCCTGGGTTCGATTCCCGCCGGGGGACGCTGTGGGCATGTTCCCTCCTCCGCGTCATCGGCACCCACACCCTAGGTGGGGTTGGCGATAGGGCCTTTCTATGTGGAGTTTGCATGTTCTCCCCGTGTCTCATAGGGTAGATACCCTCACAAAACCATGCAGTAATCCTGTTCTCTATAATGCCTCCCCTGGCCAGCCGGGGTGCCTGACGGAGGGGATAGGAACTGGTTGGAATGACGTGTTCCTCCTCGTGCTACGTCCAAATCGGGGAAATCCCCACTGTCAGGTGAAAAGAAGCAACTTGGACTCCTCATGCATAGAAGGAAGCATGCGATCAGTCCGTTGTCTCCCCAGGCGCGGCAGAGGGATAGCAGAGCCCAGGATTACATACTGGCACTGGGTGAAAATGGGTTACAAAATCGTGGGATAAAAATTATAAGAGAACTAGAAGCAGTGCTCTTCCGAGCACAGGTCTCCACCAGGCCACACAAATCGGCCTGTTATAGCGCCACCATTAGGGCCATTTGAAAACTTTGGGGCAGAGGTTCTGAATTGGCATCCAGGGAGTGTGTGTGCTCATTTTGGCAGCGACCGGGCCAACGGCGCCGGAGATTAGCTGTACACAAACTGGGAGGACGAATCGGCCTGTTATAGCGCCACCATGAGGGCCATTTGAAAAATTTGGGGCAGAGGTTCTGAATTGGCATCCAGGGAGTGTGTGTGCTCATTTTGGCAGCGAACGGGCCAACGGCGCCGGAGATTAGCTGTACACAAACTCAGGACGAATGGGCCTGTTATAGCGCCACCATGAGGGCCATTTGAAAAATTTAGGGCAGAGGTTCTAGATTGGCATCCAGGGAATGTGTGTGCTCACTTTGGCAGCGACCGGGCCAACGGCGACTGAGATTAGCTGCACACAAACTGCGAGGACACACACACGGACGGACACACGGACACACGGACGGACGGACGCACGGACGGACGGACGGAGGGGAAAACATACTCTCCCCTCAGCCTTCGGCTGGTGGAGACAAAAAGAAATTGGGTTGGTCATAGGTGAAGCTTATCCAAATGAATTTCCCAAATTTCAAAAAACAGCACATTATAAAAAGCTTTTAGATCAGCTATTTTTGCTAGTCATTGTACAGTATGACGGCTTAAAGCTATGAAGGCTTAAGTGATTCAGACAGATGCAGTTTCACTTTGAATCTTGCTTTTGTCTCCCTGACCTCGCTTAACTGGATCAGGCACTCATGTTTTGTAATGTAACGTTTCCTGCACATATCCTTCCCCTCTTTTCCTCGATGGGACTGATTCACTTTTACATTCTTACCTGAGCGTTTCACTATCTCTCTCTCCCTCTCTCTCTTCCCAATCTTCTCTCCTTTCAATCACACTCTCATTCTGGCTCCCTCTTCTCTCTGACTCTCCATTTCTCAACACTCCATCCAGGGGCGTCACAAGGGGGGGGGGGGGGGGGGGGGGGACTGAGTTACTAGGGCCCAAGGTGGAGGGGCCTTAATCTAAATTATTTTATACTTTAGCTATTGAAAAATAGTAGATAATACAAGCTCACAGCGCGGCACTCGAGTGCTGAAAAGTGCGTGCAAATCTTTGAATATATGTATTTTTTAAGGGAACATTTGTAACTCATATTTTGCTTCTGGGGGGTCCCTGGAACTAAATATTTTGAGATGGGGGGTCCGTGTCAAAATACATATCATTTTGTGGGTCTTTCACATGAAAACGTTTGAGCACCACTGACATAGAAACATAGGTTTTTCAACCCCCCCCCCCCCAAAAAAAAAATCAAGATTAAAAAAAAAATAGCAGATCTACAAGCTCGCAGCGCGGCACTCGGTGCCGCGCTGTGAGCTTGTATATCTGCTATTTTTCAATAGTTAAAGCACAACATAATGCGTAATAATGCGTTCCCAGTCTAAATGGGTTAAACCCGCAGTGAATCCTTGTACCCAACCCACAGGGCCCAGAATTTGGTGCGACACCCCTGGCTCCATCTCCCTAGAGAACGCTCTCTGGCTCTCCCTTCTCTGTCAACTCCATTTCTAAACCCCTAACCATCTACCCTCATTCACCCTTACTCCCCAGTCCCCACCCACCTCATCTCTCTCTCTGTCTCTGTCTGAGTTCTCCAGCCCAACCTGTACTGTATGTAGCATCAAAAGTGAGATAGGCTATTTACTGTAGGGTGTGGGATAGCACTGTGGAAAATGGACGTTTCCATGAAATTCACACATGTGACATGCATCAGTGCCACATGCACACGTACAACTCTTCTATTCTGGTCATCGTCTGACCATGATCCTCGCTCTGTGTTAGTACTCCACTGTGAGTGTGCGTGCGTGTGTGTGTGTGTGTGTGTGTGTGTGTGTGTGTGTGTGTGTGTGTGTATGTGTGTGTGTGTGTGTGTGTGTGTGTGTGTGTGTGTGCGTGCGTGTGTGTGTGTCAACACCCTCATATCTCTGCTGGTATGTGTTCTCATGCACAGTGCTCTACCATCCTTCCAGACTGCTAATCTACTCATTGGGTTTGGCACTCTGTGTGTGTGTGTGTGTGTGTGTGTGTGTGTGTGTGTGTGTGTGTGTGTGTGTGTGTGTGTGTGTGTGTGTGTGTGTGTGTGTGAGAGAGAGAGAAGTGAGAGACAGGGCACTGACTGCACGCATTCCTGCAGCTGTTTGCATCTGGTTGTCATGGAGTTTCACAGCTGTTTTTATCAGACTCTAATGAGCTAACGCGCGCACGCACACACACACACAGAGAACATGCATGGTTAAGCACATATACACACAAAACACACCCTCATATGCATGTAGACATAAGTATTCATACAAATTAGCAAACACAGATGTTGACACGCACGCACGCACGCGCACACGCACACGCACACACACACACACACACACACACACACAATCTCGAATCTTGTGCTTTCGCCTCCACGCGGCGGTAAACTGTTAATAATTCAACTCTCCGAGAGTCTCTCTGAGTTACTGTAAATGAACACTAAGGATATTACCGTGTGTACAGTATGTGTGTGGGGTGCAGCCAAAAACGAGAGAACGAAATAAAGAAAAATAGACAATCACAGAGAAAGAAGGGAAACGGTTCTAGTTTCACACCTGCTCAGGCTCAGTCTGAACCCCCCCCCCCCACCACCACCACCACCACATTTCCTTCCTCCCATGGTGCACTGGGAGTGGCCCGCTCCCCTAATATCACTTGTTTATCGTCACTGTCGGGCAGAAACCTCGTATCTCCAAGTTTCACATTTGTATGTTTTTTTTTTCGTAAATTAAAGCCCTGCTTCATCATACAAGTGTCGCACAAAAGCAGTGAAAGTAGCAGATCGCCTGCTCGTGATACGAGGCATTGTGTGCTTGTAGATCGGCTATTTTCACTGATAAAAAAAAAAAAGGAAGGTTTTGGACATACAAGGTTTCCGCCCGACAACGTTATGCGAGTCTCCTGGGCTGCGTAAAACCACAGCCTGTTCCCGTCGACCAGAAACCTTGTACGTACAAAACCGTTTACTTTTCAGAAGAAAAACAACAACGAGCAGATCTACAAGCTCGAAACGCCGCGCGAAGTGACATGTTTTGAGCTTGCTGATCTGCTACATTTTGATACTTTAGTGTGACACTGTATACTATAGTATCATCAAGTAGGCCGTTAATATACAAAAATGGAGATAAGGGCTTTCTGTGCGACGGCAACAACGGTATGTTCTTGTAATGTAAGAACCGAGCCAACGGACCTACATGGGCTCCAGGGGCCTCATTTACAAAACATGTTCTTTTACTCCCAACCCTGGCTTCCTTTTCTGTCTTTACACAGACACACACACACACACACACACACACACACACACACACACAGTTTGCTGAGCATGCAAGCTCTTTTTACAGCAGTGACCTGTTTCACGGTAACAGTGTTACACACATTCTCACCTGGGACTTGTAGTCCCAGCACTACTATTCTACTCCTAACTGCAGTACAACTCCTCTGCAGTACTACTCTTCTACTCTGGTCATACTCTTTACACTCTGCTAATACCCTTCTACTCCAGTACTACTCTTCTACTCTGGTAATTGTGACCAGAAGGTCGCAGTTTACTATGAGAAACATCACAGCTTGTCCGCGTCCGTCCGTCCGTCCGCCAGTGTAGACGTGTACACATCTTTACGGCCTATGGGTTTGCCGCTCTGACATCATGCTCTGATGTCACTGTGATGTCAGGGGAACCACTCTGCCAGAATGGGTTTGCCGCTCTGACATCACGCTCTGGCTTCACTGATGTCACACTAACAGAATCCCTTTTATGCCCATATATGGAGTTCACTGATGTCATCAATATAAATGTTATGCCCTGTTAGAGAGATCCCTGTGATGCCAGGGGGACAAATCCCTTTTTATGCCCATATATGGAGATCCCTTTGATGCCAGGGGAACATATCCCTTTTATGCCCATATATGGAGATCCCTGAAGTACACATTCCTGATGTGCACATCACTGTGGCGCGACCTTGCCCTTTAGGGTGAGGTTGCTTGTCGCCCTGAGGCGTCTTACTAGTACTCTTACAGTTTACAGTTTACAGTTTAGGCATTTAGCAGACGCTTTTAATCCAAAGCGACTTACAATAAGCAGGTAATACACATCACTATAATAAGCACAAGACAATGTCAGTACATTAACAACAATATAACAATATAACAAATGCATAGGAATATCTATCTAGAAAATACTCCAGTACTACTACTCTTCTATTCTGGTAATACTCTTTATACTCTGCTAATACTCCAGTACTACTACTCTTCTGCAGTACTACTCTTCTACTCCAGTACAACTCTTATACTCTGGTAAAACGCTTCTATTCCAGTACACCTCTTCTATTCCAGTAGAACCCTTCACCTCCAGTACTACTCTTCTAGCATAGCCAATGAGCAGCTTCACTGGAGGACTTTGGGGGACACCAGCACCTTGCTAAAAGGACAGTTTGACATTAGTGGCTAAGTATGGGAGAGTTTGTCCACTAAATATCAGCCACACACACACAAAGGCACCGTTTGGCCCAAAACACTGAAATAGCGATAATAATGGATGATAAGGAAATGCCTCTCCCAGAGCGCTAGGGCGAGGACGGCTGACACGACGGGATGTGGCGCTCGGGCGAAATTGCATTAGTGTTGATCATGAGCTCATTACGGTTCGATTAGAAGGTCAATCACATGAATTTTTAATCAGGTGATTAATGTTGGTAGCGATTAACGTGTATGCCTCAGCAGTCTGACTCATCAGATGTGTCTTCACAACGCCACAGATTTGAATCTGGCCATTATTTGTCAATACATTGGTAAGAGAAGCTCTCAAGTGTTTCAGTATCAATTACGTCTGTTTTATTTCTGATTCCACTTGCATGCTGTACAAGACAAGTTCTTTCCCTTGATTGGATAAAATAATAGTAATAATATCACTTGAAAATGTTAACCACTTAAACCCCATATGGGTAGGAGACCACTCGGCTCACGGGCGCAAACATTGTTCATCCCCAGTCCTTTTCCATTGTGGGAAGGAACATTGAGGGGAAAACGTGAAAACTGAATTAATAATAAATAGACTAAACAATGTATTGTATTTTATGTGCATTTGAGGTGACGGAACGCCTTCTAGAGGTTCCGGAGTGTACAAGGCATTTCCCAGAGCCGAGCTCCAGCCAGCTCCGGCACAAATAAGCCCTGCATGGCTCCTAACTAGTGTCTTTTCTTTTTTCCTGTTATTGTGGGGAAAGCTTTTACTGAAAATAGCCGACAATCTCACAATGCGTCGCAGTGCGGCACGTTGTGAGCTTGTCAATCAGCTACTGTCTGTGGAAGCATTCCCCACAATAAGGATGCTGGGGTTTAAGTGATGGCTTTCGTAAAAAGCCATCTCAGCAGTCAACGAAACAGCCCCCCGAGTGTTTAACTTGAGATAAGATCACAGCCGTGCAGATTAAGCACCCTTTGTATCTCTGTGTTTCCTGTTCTCTGGCGTGTCGCTTTGATAACGTTTTGCTTTGACTTTCCCCGTGTTAACCCGCTTCGACAATCAACAGTTATTCATAAATACAAAACGTGGAATTGTCATCGCTCGATGCAGATTAGACGTGGAAAAGAGCCTGGAGATTTAAGCAGCACGCTTTTTGAGTTGCCGGTTCAAACCCGAGCGGAAACCTCTGGGTGTGACATGACTGAGAAAGATTATCTTCCCGCGGCTGCCCTAAAGCAATGTGTTTCAGTGTGGCTGTCTGCTAGGTGGCTGACAGACAGCATGGCAGTCATCTCCCTGGGTGTGTGCACACACGTCTAATAATGATACATGTGGAGTACGGCTGGGACAGTTAACCTTTGGGACAATAGCATAACCGCAATACCAGAGGTTAGTGGGATTTATATTTTAACCGATTTTGGACGAGAACCCTACTGTATTTGTAACTATACCTTTCGGTACGGGAACCCCTTTTGGGGTTCTTGTTGCTATGTACATATATGGCAAAATATTGTCACCGTCGACCGTGTCGGTCAGAAACCTTGTATGTCCAAGTTTCAAATTTGCATGTTTTTCCGTAAAGTAAAGCCCTGCTTCTTCATACAAGACTGTCGCACAAAACTAGTGAAAATCGCCGTGTTTTGTGCTTGTAGATCGTCTACATTCACTATTAGATATAACTGAAAAATAAATACAAAAAGAACAGTTTTGGACATACTGTACAAGGTTTCAACCCATTCTTTTCTTTTTTTAATTTTAGAATAAATATTTTACATTTTTCAGAAAACTTTGTTCAGGATTTAGAAGGCGTTTTTAGAATCAGCCTCAATCCTAAATGGGTTAAATGTAGTATTAAAACGATTATTTATGACACCTTTTCCACCGCTTTAATAAAAATGCAGTACGGTTTGAACCCTATAGTGTGGACTGTGGAGCCTTGGTTGTAAAAGGAGGAGCATCCATGTGAAGCAAAGTTATTCCTGGATAAATGAACCGAATGAATTTCACTGTATGGCAAAGCTCTGCTGAACACTTTGACCGACTGGAGGGAGACTAAATAGTCTCACACCAATGGACTTCACTTGGTGACTGAGCTACCGCTCACACAATAACCTATGGCTCTCCGTATGGATTCAACTGACAAGAGGATGGATTTTCAGACTCATTAAGTTCCTCGCTCTGTGTCCTTCTGCAGCCATGCAGGGCCACTTTGTCATTGACCTGAACAAGAGCGATGAACAGACATCTGAATGAAACGTAAGGAATTTGGCAGACATTTCCCCCCCGTCACTGTGTGTGGGATGAATCTTTTAATAATACAAGCCTGAGAGCAATCTGTGTGTGTGTGTGTGTGTGTGTGTGTGTGTGTGTGTGTGTGTGTGTGTGTGTGTGTGTGTGTGTGTGTTAGGGATGGGACGATATGAAAATGTCATATCACGATTATTGTGACAAAAGAAATCACCATTTACAATATTATCGTGATAATCAAAATTCCTTCTCCTTGTGGCGGAACATGATTTGCCAAAAATAGCCGATCTACAAGCTCACAACGCGTTGCAACGCTAAGACATTTGATAGAAAGTGAAAAAAAGACTGTATCAAGTAGGTACCTTTTACCAATAGAGGATTTAAGTGGTGCCGGATACGCAGCTCGACAAAAGGTGAATTGATCCCAGTGCATGACGGAGGACGATATCACGATAAATAAAATCTCCACGAATAAAGTTTCACCTCAAATAAAATCTCCATGTGTGTGTGTGTGTGTGTGTGTGTGT
This sequence comes from Nannobrachium achirus, assembly GCF_963921795.1. Taxonomy (NCBI): domain Eukaryota; kingdom Metazoa; phylum Chordata; class Actinopteri; order Myctophiformes; family Myctophidae; genus Nannobrachium; species Nannobrachium achirus. Next base: position 36,095,932 of record NC_137826.1, read on the forward strand.
GTGCATGCGTTTCATACGTAGAAGTTTATGTGCATCTATATCTATTAGGGCTGTCACGATTATGACATTTTACATGACGATTAATTTTCTCTCAAATAATTGCGATTAACGGTTTAATTGTGTTTTTGTCGTTGACAATTACATTTCTGTTTGGCTTTTAGGCTTTGAAGTTGCACATGGTAGATATGACACATAAGCTAAATATACAAAGAAATGACTTGACATATTTGACAACTTTATACTTAAAAAAGAACATTGATAGTGGAAATAGCCGATCTACAAGCTCACAACACGTCGCGATGCGACGCGTTGTGAGCTTGTAGATCTGCTATTTCCACTATTTTTTACATGGAAACGATTATGACGATTATGAAAAATAATCCCGATTATGTTAAATAATCACGATTAGACGATTATGTAATAATTGTGACAGCCCTAATATATATATGCTTGGTGGGTATGTTTTGCACAGTATGGTGACAGTCTGTGTCCTCTCTATGCTGATGTTTTGACACGTGTCACCAATTCCCCCAGAGAGAAGCGGGGAATTTCTGAGTAGTTTGGGTATGGCAGCAGAGCTGTTACCAGTGAACGCTTACAGGAGTGTCTTTGTAGCCAATAGTCAGTCACCTGTGCTGCTTTTTTGAAAAGTAATAACATGCAAATCAAAGTAATCATTCAAAAAGGCTGTGAAGATTAGCCAAACTAGTATTCACTGCGATATCGCCTCTCTAGTGCTTCTCTCACACAAACAAACCCTGACCTCACACTGCACGACATTCTGTCTATGTGTGGTCTTCTTTGTGCGTATGTAATTATGCTCCTGTTTTTCTAAGAAATTTGAATGAATCTCAAACTCTGTCTCTGTGCAAAATCTAGATGAAAACGGTCACACAGAAAAGGGAAGCGTCTGCATGTATCCTCCTTCTAACCACTTCTAAGAGGTAGTGTAGGCAGAGTTGAGCACTTGTCAAGGCTCAAATACAGACGCGGCTCGCTATAGAAAATAGCTACGCTGTCATTACGAGTCCTAAGACTTTGCCCTTTGCCACACTTGCTAAACCAAGGCTGCGTTTCTTTCCATAGAGTTGTCTGCTTACATGTACAGTTGTTGGCGTCGCTTTCAGGCGTGGATGAATTGGTAATATCGCTTTTGTAATGTTTTTGCAGCTCTTAGTCACTGACAACTCCGGGTGTGATGTTTCCCTTTGGAGTAGGAGTGTCGTTATTGCGACCGTAGGTCGCATTTACTATCAAAAGCTCCACGGGCTGTCTGTCAGTCGGTCAGTCAGTCACACTTTTGCCCTGCTCATATCTCCACAACCGTTGCCCCGATCCATGCCAAAATTTCCACACAAACTCCTTGCCTGCCAAACTACAACCTCCAAGGACCCCCGGAGTTCCAGGGACCCCCAGGTCCCTGGGGGACCCCCAGGTGTAAAAACATTACCACATACACGTCACACTTTCCCCCTACTCATATCTCGGCCACCGTTGGCCCGATCCATGCCAAAATTTCCACACAAACTCCTTGCCTGCCAAACTACAACCTCCAAGGACCCCCGGAGTTCCAGGGACCCCCAGGTCCCTGGGGGACCCCCAGGTGTAAAAAAAATACCAAACGTGCAAAAATGACCAAATGACCACCCCCACGGGGCTGCTCACGGGGAATTCCCGGGGACCACCCACTCCTGGTACTCCAGAACGGATGCAAAAGTGGTGGCGCCCCCAGTGGAGGACCCCCTCCACTGCAGCTCACATAAAATGCCCTAACTCGGCCTAGGAGCATATGGGAGAGCCGGGGCCGGTACCTATTCGTCTGCCAAGGCAACGCGGAGACCCCACCCCTCATTTCTCACATGGCCCTCTCCTAGCGAGACCTACGGTCGCTTATCTCCCGATTAGGGAGTCTTACTGGTTATTATTATTAGACATTTTGTTCATGTCTTATAAGGGTTAAGCACAACTTAGTCAGAATGAAGTGTCCATGGGGGTTCAATAGGATAAAGCACACTGCGGCTTGAAATCTCACTCAAAATCTTCACCAATACGGTACCTGCCTTTCTCCTGTTATCTCTACTTTGCACTGAATATATTATATTCTATGTCAATGCCTACTGTATGCCAAATTAGCATAAATAGCCAATCTACAAGTTCACAACATGCCGCAACCTGCCTGCTAATTACATCCTCGATAGGAAACTTTGTAGGCAAATTTGTAATATATTACATATATATGTAATATATATCCAGGATGGGAAGTGTGTGCCATTTTTTTATTTTATTTCAGCAATTACTTGAAAATGATCACCTATAATGACCTCAATTGGGACACCAGCTGGTAAAGTAAGCACAGATGCCATGTAAGTATGATAAGACGCAACCTGTACAAACTGAACCCCAATAGGACCTGATGCTATACATTATTTACCACAGAAAGAATCACCAAGCATCACCAGTATCAGCCAAAACCTATACAGTAGCCACAGCCCCAAATAAATAAATAATAATGATAATAATAATGTTAACAAGGAATACTAGCGAAGGAGGGAGCGTGGCGAGGAGGCGCCGGCATGAAAAGGATGTCAGCTCCGGTTGCTGAGTAGAACCACCACGGGTCAGAGCAGGGACCTGGTAATGTAGAACCACCACGGGTCAGAGCAGGGACCTGGTAATGTAGAACCACCACGGGTCAGAGCAGGGACCTGGTAATGTAGAACCACCACGGGTCAGAGCAGGGACCTGGTAATGTAGAACCACCACGGGTCAGAGCAGGGACCTGGTAATGTAGAACCACCACGGGTCAGAGCAGGGACCTGGTAATGTAGAACCACCACAGGTCAGAGCAGGGACCTGGTAATGTAGAACCACCACGGGTCAGAGCAGGGACCTGGTAATTACAGAGTGACAGGACCTTCCAACAGCCTGTGGTTTAACTGGATGTAGCTCTAGTGGGAGGAGGAGGCTTCAACAGCCACAGCCATGGCAGCAGCGCTGGAAGAAGCGCTTACACTTTTTAACTTTAAGTAAAAGTAGATCAATAGAAAAGCGACGTATTCAAAATGTTCACTTGAGCAAAAGTACCAAAGTGTTGAAAATATCGTGTTCAAAACTTACGGGACCAAAGTAAAAGTACTCCGATTTTTGGCAAACTTTATTCAAATAGACAAACTATGAAATAGGTGGTTAGTCTAATGTTTTGTATTCAAATGAAATCTGCAAAGTATCTAGTAACTAAAGTTGTCAAACAATTGTAGTGGAGTAAGTAGTACAATATTTGCCTCTGAGATGTAGTGCAGTAGAATCATTAAAGGTAGGGTAAGTGATTCCACTTAAGTTTCAGTTTTCATGTAGGTGACAATCATGATCAAGTGGGGGCCTTGGTGCGCGCCCACTCGACCATGATTGGAGGAAAACGTATCACCCAACAGTTTTTTAAACTGCTTTTTTCTCCTCACAGGAGATAAGGCTGAAGTCCAAATATGGACCAAACACTCTATAGTAACTAGTAGAACTTAGACCCATTTTATTATTATTTGAATTAAATGAAATCACTTACCCTACCTTTAAGTATTGGAAAATGGTACAGTATTTTATTTAAGTAAATGTACTTATGTTACTTTCCACCAGTGCATGACAGATGCTCCCTGACGTGCACTGCAAGGCCCGGTTCAGCAAGAAGGCGGAACACGTTTCTCTTTCTCTTCCCATCAAATTTTAAAGACCGAAAGAAAAACTTCTGTACCGTCGAATCCGTCATATTTGTGTGTGACAGTTTTGTGACACGTTTGACAGTGTTGGAGTGAGTGAGAGGGGGGATGTAGACTCATAATGGAGCCAGTGAGGGGTGCAATTTCAAGGATGATTTTGAAGAGGGTGAGGGGGCAAAAAAATAAAGTATTTAATCTCTAGAGCACAGAATATTTAAGTTTTGCGAAGGTAATAAAATTGCCCATCCGTTAAGAAGAAAATAAAAAAGACAGATTAGTTTTAATCATTCTGAGCCATCAATCATTTAGTACGAGCGAGCTGTCACTTCTCCAGCCCTGAATGGCAGATATCTAATTTTCAGGGGGGGGGGGGGGCGTTCACATTAACCCATTTAGAACGGGTACACTGTATTGTATATCATTATTTTATGTTTTAACTATTTAAAAATAGCAGATGTACAAGCTCACAGCGCGGCACCTATTTCTATTTTTTTTAAATCGTGAACATTAGAATTTTGACCCGATTCTATAAGTGTCTTTTGAATCCTTCTAAGGTTTAAAAAAAAAAAAAAACATGTTTCTATGTCAGCAATCTGGCTAGCCATCGTCAAAGAAAAGATCCTTTTTCACTTAACTGGAGCTCAGTTAGTCTGTTCTTGAGAGACTACTATGTCAGTGGTTCTCAGACTTTTTCATGTGAAGGACCCCCAAACTGATATTTATTTGGCCACGGACCCCCATCTCAAAATAATTAGTTCCAGGGACCACCCAGAAGCAAAATTTGAGTTATGTGAGACATTCGCTTTGAAAATACATATATTCAAAGATTTCCACACATTTTCACGACTCTTTTCAAAAATAGCAGATCTACAAGCTCGCAGCGCGGCACCGTTAGCTTGTATATCTGCTATTTTTCACTGGTTAAAGCATTCAATAATTCTAGGCCTAAATGGGTTTAAAGAGGCAGCAGACAGACAGGCTCTCCAGGAAGAGGGGGGGATGGATGGATGTGAATATGCTTGGCTGACTGAGTGGGAGGTATGTATGATTGGCAAGAAGCTACCACCACTGCACCACCACATTTCCACCGCCGGGAACATTATGTATGCCCATTTTCCCCCTAACCGACGGCGTCCTCAGAGTGGTCATTTGAGATCCCATAAGATCATTCATCACAGGCCCATGGCTGTTCCTTCCAACCCGCTACTTTAAGGCCAACCTATCTGTACCATCCATCGGCGAGCTGGGGTTTACTGCACTGTGGTGACCGAGCGACACGGAACGCGCGTTTGATTTTCCCGTGTTTGTTTCACTCTGTGGCTGATTTTAAAGCCACACTGTCTGGATACGGAGTGGTTGCCGCCAGGGATGGGACGATATGAAAATGTCATATCACGATTATTGTGACAAAAGAAATCGCGATTTACGATATTATCACGATAATCAAAATGTATTATCCTGGGGCGGAACATTTTCCAAAGAATTGAAAATTTTCCAAAAAACGGAAAATGTTCCCAAAAAATAGCAGATCTACAAGCTACAAGCAACGCGACGCGTTGTGAGCTTGTAGATCGGCCATTTTTTGGCAAAGACATTTGAGAGAGTGAAAAAAAGACTGTATCAAGTACGTAAATTATACATACCTTTTACCAATTATAGAGGGTTTAAATGGTACCGGATATGGAGCTCGGCAAATAAAAAAGTTAATTGAACCCAGTGCATGACGGAGGACGATATCGCGATAAATTGAATCTCCACGATACGATTATCGTGAGTGTTTTTTTTTTATCATGACAGACGATAATATTGCTTATCGTCCCATCACTAGTTGCCGCATGTTTCTCTGTGTTCCGAGTACTGAACCGCCACCATTGTTGAATTTAGATGAATGAATGTCTATTGTTTGGGGGGGGGGGGTTCTTTCTGTTCTTTCTTCCTCCAGCCCTTTCTACCTTTCTTCAAACGGCAACGGATGGAGCTTGTACGACTAAAGATTTCACCCACTTTTCTACACCTGCAAAGCTGTGATGTGACAATAAAGCGAAGTTGAGTTGAGCTGATTGAATCTTCAAAATGACTCTGGTTTTCTCTGCATGCTAAACTCCGAGCCAGCCCACTCACTCAGTGTCTTTTGTTGAGTTAAAAAAGAAAAAAAGACACTGAACAAGAACAAAGTATTTTCTTTTACATTTTGTGGCTGTCGGGCAGAAACCTTGAAACTTGATATTTCTCTTTTTCTTAAATGAATGCCCCATTTGATACTGCTTTGCATGAGAGTATCACACAGAAGTGAGGCGATCTACAAGCTCACACTGCAAGCTCGGGCCGTAATGCAATGTGTTGTGAGCTTGTAGAAGTTGATTACATTTTATAAATATTTAAGCTATGGAACGTATTAATAAGAGCTTGTGACTATAATAATAACTACTTTGGATTCATTGGAACATTATCCTCAAAAGTAACGGTTTTGGACATACAAAGCTGGCCGACATCGATGATTTGTAAGTAGACTGCGCTCCACATACTTGCCCACGAAGACTGTATTCTTATACAGTCCTCTACACAACCCACCCCTGTGGACCAGTTTACCACCAAATTATACCAGCCAGGGAAATCCTTGTTAACGAGATCTAAGGCATGAGCTAATCCTGCATCCAAACGAAATAATTTGGTGGCCAAGGTCCAAAATATCCAGATTATGCAAAGAGTTCTGCAAAGATAAAACCAGCCCTTGGAAAAACATTTTTGTATGTATTCAAACAAATGCCGAATTTGGAAGCATTCGTGAAAGAAACCAAAAACCTTAAAAAATTTGGCGCTTACTGTGTGTGTGTGAACACATTGTTAGCAGCTGCTGTTGTAAACGTACCTCTGATGGTTTCTGGTGCTGGTGTCGAACCCAGGCGCTGCTGCTGCTGGCTCCCGTGCTCTTGGTGGCCTGGGACCATGACGTGACCTGACCTGGAGGAGGAGGCAACACAGGAGGCATGAGAATCCTTCAGAACCAAAGTTCAAACGTTTTCTAGACCGGTCGTTCTCAAACGTTTTCATGTCAAGGCCTGCCAAATTGATTTGGCCCGCCGACCCCCATCTGAAAATGCCATGTGCCAGGGACACCCCGAAGAGAAGATTTCTGTTAATACATTTTACTGTTAGCTTCCGCCATTGTCTGAAGACTCACCTCTTCAGACTTCACTTACCGTAGCACTTGCCTACCCTCAGTGACCATACATCATGTAATGTAAGTTAGATGGGATTTTTCAGGTTTTTATATAAAGTTTTTACTTAACTCATTGAATGCCCTTTTCAAGATGGCCGCCAAGTACCAGGATGCCACGTTCTTAAATTTCTAGTGCACGGATCAATTTTTTGTGCACGGATCGTGCACGCCCATGCACCATATATGTAGTACTTTTTAACAGCTTTCAAACAAAAAAATCTGCTTGGAAATCCGTTCAGGCATTCATGAGATACAAGCATTTAAGGTCAGACAAAACAGCCATTTTTGACATTTTGAAAGATGTGTTTGTTATGGGGCTAAACATGCAATTTCGCAATTGCGATCATGCCTAATACATTTGAGGCATTTTTAGAAATCTTTTTATAAAAAAAAAAAAATGTTTTTTTTTTTTTTCAAAATGGCTTCCAACTCGGGAAACTCGGGCTGTGGCAGCCTGGGACTACTGTAATAACTCGGGAAACTCGGGCCTTGGCAGTCAATGAGTTAATAGGTGCTTGGTCTACCTACGTATTACCTTGCTTATTGTAAATCGCTCTGGATTAAGAGTGTCTACTAAATGCCTAAATTCTAAATTCTACTGGTGACCCCCTGGAACCTTCCCAAGTACCCATTGGTGCAACAGTGCTGGGGATCAGAACTCTTGTTCTCTACATGTGCACTGGGGTGGCTGCAGTATTTTCATTTATTAATGAATTAATTATACGTCATTATACAAGGTTACAGCTTATTCAGTACTCTGCTGCTAGACTGCTGGCAAGAACAGAAAAGAAAGAACACATTAAATGGTGAATGGTGCATTTAGTCTGCATGGTGCACATTGTCTCTTTATCCAAAGAGACAATGTGCATTATTACATTCACCCATTCATGCACACATTCACACACTGATGGCAAAGGAAAACGTGCTAATCGAGAGCAGGTAGTGGCTCAGTGTCTTCGGGGACGTGCAGAGAGTGTTAGAGAGGCAGGGGCGGAAATTTCGAAAAGGTTTTTTTGGTGAAAATATCGAAAATAGATGACCTCCAAGCTCACAACGTCTGCTATTTTCGATGCTTGATTTCTACACAGAGGGCAATTCTTTCAACATAAGATGCTGCATTCAAGTTCAGGAGAGTTTGGACAAGGCAATTCTCTTGAATGCTGCCTTCAGGTATGGCATGGAAAGAGGGCATTTACATTTCTTTCACCATAGTAGAAACCGCACTTGAGAGGGCACTTTTTTACAAGCCCCCTTTGATGTCTGTGTGTGCACGTGCCTGAGTGTCTTGCTCAACACCACGGTAAGGGTGGGACGAAAATCGATATTATCGTATATCGTGATAAAAAACACTCATGATAATCATATCGCAGAGATTTTATTTATCGTGATATCGTCCTCCGTCATGCACTGGGATCAATTCACCTTTTATTTGTTGAGCTGCATATCCGGCACCACTTTTAACCCTCTAAAATTGGTAAAAGGTACTTACAATATACGTACTTGATACACTTTATTTCTTTTGTCACAATAATCGTGATATGAAAGTTTCATATGGTCCCATCCCTACACCACGGGTTGGTGGGCCTTTGCAGGACTCAAAGCTAAACTACACTGGCTCCTTGTGTCTTCCAAAGCCTCTCTACTATAAAGCTCACAACGGGTTGGGGCTGACCTACATCACAGACTCCCTGTTGTTTTATGTTCCTTCACGAGCCCTTAGATCCTCCACTACAGGCTTACTGGACATGCAGACCCCTAAAAACACTGGACGTGCAGCTTTCTTCAATTACAGTATGCTCCAAAAAGATGGAACACCTCACCTAAAGAGATTATAGAGGCAGGCTCTGTTAGTAATATATATTACACGGCTTGGTTGAATGCTTGATTCTGATTGGTCAATCGCTGAAATCAGCAGTCTGTTTATTTCTTGATAACAGACCGCTCCGCTCTATAACAGACCGACGCCTAATCAAAGGCTCAGAGCACCTGCTGCACTCAGGCTGCACAGCCTGCACTGTGTGAATGTAGTGCCGTATCCAACATGAGAGCCATGTAAACAAACACACAGTGTCATTTACAACTAAACGTTGCTCTCAAGAATGTTTTTAAAAATGTTTCAAGTGAGAAATAGACGACGCAGTAACAGAAAATGGATTCTATTTGACCAACATTTCCTTGTTTTCCAAGGGGACTGTGTTGCGCTGGGGGGAACCATCATTTCTCACATGGCCCTCTTCTAGCGCCACCATCAGGCCAATTCTTGCAAACACATTTTTGGACACTGCAGATTCCAACATCTCTAACATGGATCTGTCCCATTTCCCATATTACCTCCTGACTGGCTACCATTGCCTTCTAAAGTTTGTGTATGCGACCCGACGGTCGCTTATCTCCCCATTAGGGAGTCTTACTGGTCATTATGTAATAATAAAAAATGTTCCCCGTTCTACTTACAGTATCATAAAAGTAGTTTTAAAGTAGTAGTAGTAGTAGTAAACACCACTTGCTGTGCCTGCACTTGACACATGGCCAAAACGGACACTTTTTCCTGAGGCCAGCCCAGTGGTTATTATGCAGAGAGCAGTGCAGACCGGGACCTTATACCAGAGGCAGGCAGGCTGATGATGATCTATTAAGTGGTTTAATAAGTAATGACAGTATAAATAGCATCTTGTTAAGGAGTTAGTCCACTGTGGTCTTTTACAACCTCATTAATACACAACCTAATGGCAATTAACCAGACACTGCAGCCAATAACACACCCACAGCTTCAATCTGCGTCCCTGTGTGTGTGTGTGTGTGTGTGTGTGTGTGTGTGTGTGTGTGTGTGTGTGTGTGTGTGTGTGTGTGTGTGTGTGTGTGTGTGTGTGTGTGTGTGTGCAGCACGCACGTGTATGTGTGTGTGTGTGTGTGTGCGCACGCGGCACTGTAGCCCAAGGCCAATATCCATTTTGGCACCCCTAAAATTAGCATAAATTACATCATACCGGCACTTAAATGACATCACACCGGCAAACTGAAAAAAAAAAACACAGCATGCCAAGGTCATTTAATATAGCACATTGTGAGGACCGAGCTCCGACTCAATATTATATTCCTCACGATGGCACCATATAATAGCGTTTCCATGGCTCCAGTTTTACCACCTGATAATCTCTAACAAAGCTGTCAGTCATGCACAGAATGAGTCATTCAAACGCACCTCCACATACTGTATGAAGTCATTTCATTTATTACAGTATAATCTGTAGTAGTCATTACACATCGCCTCTGTCGGGTGGAAACCTCATTCCAAAACTGTTGCTTTTCAGGATTCAAAATCGAAAGTATGAAAAGTAGCAGATCTAGCGCTGTCACGATTATGACATTAATTGTCACTCAAATAATTGCGATTAACGATTTAATTGTGTATTTGTCGTTGACAATTACATTTCTGTTTGGCTTTTAGGCTTTGAAGTTGCACATGGAAATCATGACACATAACTTAAATATACAAAGAAGTTACTGACATATTTGACAATTTTATATTTAAAAAAAGAACATTGATAGTGGAAATAGTAGATCAACAAGCTCACAACGCGTTGCGATGATCTGCTATTTCCACTACCTTTTGAAAGTGTTTGTAACTATATTAACATTTTTCTACATGGAAACGGTTATGAAGATTATGCAAAAATAATTGCGATTACCTCAAATAATTGCGATTAGACGATTATGTAATTGTGACAGCCCTAAGCAGATCTACAAGCTTGAAATGCGTTGCTTCGGGCCCCCATTTCGACAGATATGCTACTCTTGATGCTTTCATGTAACGCTGTAGTATGATCAAGTAGGGCGTTAATTCAAGAAGTAACACAGAGATAAGAGGTTTCTGTCCGACAGCGACGATGTGTACCGGTAACTACTATACAGTTATATCCATTATACGTTGCACATGATGTTTATTTATGTCCACTCGAGTCAGTCCAAGTTCACACAGGTCAGTGCCTGCAGGGGTCTTCAATGTTTTCAGGCCAAGGACCCCTTAGTTGAGAGAGAGATGAAGCAGGGACCCCCACAACCTGTTCATAGATTCCATATATTTTGACAGCACAATGACAGCACAATCATCAGTGTATTTTGGATTCTTGAACCGTCAATACTTAATAAACTTGACCTTTCACTCTGTACTTAGTCTGCTCTTTTTACGCTCTACACAAAAGACCCTTAGATCTTTGCAAAACTTTTTTTTTTAACAATACTACTACAGACTTTGTCTATGGTAGACAATTCAATTCAATTCAAAGGAGCTTTATTGGCATGAGAAAACATACGTTTACATTGCCAAAGCAAGTATCACAAATACAATAAAAAACAGTTGAAAATGGGGAACATATATACAGTTGGAGGGGGGTACAGCATTGAGTAAACAGAGCTATGTCGCATTGTGACATTTTATATACAGGGTACAAATAGCATTTTTTTTTCCTCAAAATGCATTTAAAGGTATCAGCTCTGTTTCATACTGTATGTGCAGTAGGTCTAGATGTCAATCCATGGTTTGTAGTCCTTAGGGTGGTTGTGTTTCTAGCCTTCTTTTGTCACAACAGTTCACAAATCTTGCTGCTGTGTTTGCGCATTGTTGTATTTCTCCCAGTAGATATGGAAGTTTTTCATCATTGGTCGAGTTTTCAAACTCACTTCGGGTGTGTGTAATCAGTGGGAAGTATGCATCTCTAATGTCTTGGTATAGTGGGCAGGTGGTTAGAAAGTGTAGCTCTGTTTCTACCACATTTTGTGTGTAGTGTGTACATAGCCTATCTTCCCTTGGGAGTGGGGTCTGTCTGTGCCGGCCTTTCTCTATTGCAAGGCTGTGTTCGCTGAGTCTGTACCTAGTCAAGGCTTTCCTTAGTTTTGGGTCTTTTACTGTGCTCAGATATTCTGCTAACGTATATTCTCTTTTTAGTGCCAGATAGCATTCCATTTTGCTTTGGCTTTGGGTTGTCTCTTTCCAGTATGTTAGGTAGCTTTCTTTTTGTTTTCTTATAATCTGGTTTGGTCCAGAGTGTTTCCCGTTTGGTAGTTGGGCTTCTGTTTGTGCACAGAGTCCCTGGGCCAGCTGACTGAGGGGGCAACCATGTAGGTTTTCACTATGGTTGAGGGCTATGTTATGGAGCGTAGACAGTATCTCCACCAGGAGGCCACAATAATCTGACCTGGCGAAGACCTGTGCTCGGAAGAGCACTGCTTCTAGTTCTGTACTTCTGTCGATCTATGGGACCTTTTCCACCGGCAAACCGTTACGGGTTCTTTCTACCACCTATGGGATGGCAACTTTCTTGGAACCTTGATTTGTTCTTGTGAACTGGCCGCGAACCAACATTTACGGTTCGGAACAAACTCGGTTCTCGGTGGAAAAGCTCAACTCTGGTTCATCCCATAGGCGGGAGAAAGAACCTGAACCGGTTCTTTGCCGGTGGAAAAGGCCCCATAATATGTGTCACTTGCAGACAAGAACGGATCTACAAGCTAACAACATATCGTTTTGCAATGGGCTATTAGCTTGTAGATCCGTTCTTGTCGAGAAGCGACACCGGCACACCGCCGTGTGATGGGCTATAAATGATAAATCGTTCTTAACGTGGTGTGAACTGACAGCCATGAGCCAGTTCATGCTACAGACCCGTCAGCTGTTGTGACTCCTGGCTTCACCGCTGTCTAACTGGATTAGTGTTACCTCACCGACTGCAGGGAGACGGGCTGGATGGTCCACCAAGCATATGGGTGTGTTTGTTTGTATTATACTGCATGGCTGCAATCATCGTGTGCAGAGGAATGCGAGAGAGACGCTGAGAAAGACAGTGGGAAAAGGGTAGGGCTGTGCAGTGTTGATTTTGTCGACTAAAACAATGACGAAAAATGTTTGTTGACTGTTTTTTTCACTGACGAAAATGAAATAAAAACGAAATAAAAACTAAGCTGTGATGACTAAAACTAAGACTAAATATATTGACAATTTCGTCAACAAAATAAAAACTAGACTAGAATTTGGGGGAGGGACTGGTGGAGAAGAGAGTCATTTTATGTTTGGTTGCTCTCAGGTGTTGCGTGCTGAAAATAGCAGATCTACAAGCTCACAACGTGTCGCGCTGTGAACTTCGGCTATTTTCAGCGCGCAACCAAGTGTAAAATCAGTCATTACGATACCAACAAGGCCTGCCAAAATACATTTTAGTTGACTAAATCAACTGTAGATTTAGTCGCCTAAAATCTTATGATATTCAGTCAACTAAAACTAGATGAAAACAAAACATTTTCAGGTGACTAAATTATGACTATAACTAGTTATATTCAAAAGACTATGACTAAAACAAAATCAACATTTGCTGTCAAAAACAACACTGGGGCTGTGTCGAAAGCTTAGTTCGGAGCTAACAGGTTTTTGTTCGGTGGATTGGAATTGGGATGGTCTGGCTTGGCTTGGCTTTTTTCTTATGGGGTGGCTCTGTAGGAGGCTAGCCTTACAGTCTTACTGTCTGTTTCACAAACCGCTGGACTGATCAGCGCCACATTTCTTGTGCACACTGCAACCAGTCAGTAGGCTAACTCAGTATCTGAAATTAGAGTTCTCAACGGGCCTGACAATTAAGACCCGGCCCTACTGGGCCCAAACTGGTCCGGCCCGGCCCATACATTTTAGGCCCTACTAAACGGGTCAGGTCTGGTAGAATTTGAGAACTCTATCTGAAATTACATTTCTTGTGCACACTGCCACTAGGATAACTTAGTATCTTAAATTAAATGTCTTGTGCACATTGCCAGTAGGTACTAACTTACTAACTTAGCATCTTAAATTAAATGTCTTGTGCACACTGCCAGTAGGCAAACTTAGTATCTTACATTAAATGTCTTGTGCACTCTGCCAGTAGGCTAACTAAGTATCTTATTAATGTTGAAACAAATGCTGCTTCATTTGTCACTAAAAACAGATGTGGACGCGACCCCACACCGTTTTGAAGGACCCCAACAATATACCGTAGGCATGTGTATGAAAACTACAGTATCGTGAAAACGACACTTTGGAGCTTTGCCGAGAACTCAATTCAAGCCAAGCTTCAAGGTTTAAGAACTTGGGCTCGGTGCTAGAGAACAGAGAGGCATCCGGGAGGCAGGGACACCAGATAAAAGAGCAAGAAAGAGACGAGGGAGGGAGAGAAATAGGAGAGAGGGCAGAAACAGTCAGAAGAGAGATTCTCTCTCCTGGCAGTTTCTGCCCTCTCTCCAAGGAGGGAAGGGGGGGGGTGTTGAAAAGAGAAGATACTATGGTACAGCAATATCACCGGAGAAGACAGCAGCGGGCAGGTTGAGGCTGTTATCGCCAAGTCGTTTCATTTATAGACTCTAGACTGAGAGGCCTTTAGAGTGTCTTTGGAGTAGGGGAGCACCCACCTCCTGTTCAAATTGAAACCCAACAAGCCCACTGGGACAGAGAGCTGTCCAAGAGCTAACACATCCTCCAGTGAGACACCGCGGCTCGCTGCGAGCATAAATGTGTCAGGACGAGTGGGCCGTTCACAGCCATGAACAAAGTAGGTGTGTGTGTGTGCGTGCATGTACAGTAGGTTACGTGTATGTGCAAGACCCCAACGTGTGTGTGCTCGCCAGTGAGCGTGCTCGCTATGTGTGCACGTCTGCTTGTGCACACCATTTCATGCATTGGTATGGGTGTCACATTTATGCTTTGACCAGATAAAATCGTTCATGATTTGTACGTAATAATAGCGAAGACAGCATCTGTATGATCTCACAACGCATCACTATGCATTGTGAGCCTATAGAGCTACTGTTTTCTCTGAATGTTTGCCTATTCCATTTCCCACTGAATGTTCATCTATTTTCCGACGACTTTTCGCCTACTATGATATGTCCAGAATAGGGACACCAGGGTTAATGAGGTTCATGTGTGTGTGTGTGTATGTGTGTGCCTGCCCTGCAGTGCATACTGTAAATCTGCATACGTGCAAACACGGCACATGCATGCACACTGCTGTAAGTGCACAAGTGTGTGACCACGTACAATAATATGCGACCGCAATGTGCGTGTGTGTGTGTATGTGTGTGTATGAGACACAAGGCAGCTGTGGTGCCTCTCCATCTGGCTGGGCAAGGGGGGGCAGGCTAACCGAAGGGGCCGAGCCACAGGCAGAGGTTACCATCATGGCTGTGTGTTAATTAAAAGGCCCCGTCCGACGGGCGCAGCCAAAATTATCATGGCTATCCTTCAATTAGAAACGCGATAACCTCCAGCCGGCAGATGCAGCCGGACGCGGCCTGTGCAAAGGAGAAAACAAGAGCGGTGTGGCATGTCGACAGCTACCGGCCTCAAACCGTGGGGGTTGAGTCGATGTGCTCTCCTTCACACGCTGATAAAGACTCTCACGGAATGGACTGATGTCGATGCGTGCTTTCCACTTTCCCTGAACTGTAAATGAAAGACACTTACGTTGGCCTGCCGTCAGTGAACTAAAGAGTGACATGTTGTCGCTGTCAGACGGAAACCTCGTAGTATATGTCCAAAATCGGTAAAGGATCATGTACCTGTGTTCCAAATGTAGTATTATTTATTTATTAACTCTTGTTAATACTTTTCATTTTGTGATATCCCC
This sequence comes from Nannobrachium achirus, assembly GCF_963921795.1. Classification (NCBI taxonomy): domain Eukaryota; kingdom Metazoa; phylum Chordata; class Actinopteri; order Myctophiformes; family Myctophidae; genus Nannobrachium; species Nannobrachium achirus. Next base: position 36,111,507 of record NC_137826.1, read on the forward strand.
ACAGACATCTTTCAAACTTTTTCAAAAAAGCTTGACGCCTTGTGAGCCTGTAAAACGGCAATTTTTAAGACCATAAATTTACGAAAAACGAATTAAAAGGTAGAAATATGTAGAGATACATTGTCTGTGCCTGACAAGGGACGATATAGTTGTGTCCATGGGGCATGGAGAGCTGACAACCCATCTCTGTGTGGGGATAAAAACAAACAGAATTTCAGGTCACTTTGCTCTTATTTCTGACAAGTTACATTCTCTTAGTATCAGGTTTCAGTATCGGGTCAAATCCCTGATACCAATGGCCTATTTTAGCCTGGTATGCATTACCACCCGTGGTACGGAGGCAGTGCTATGTGCAACAGAAAACAAGAGATAAACATGGTGAGGCAGGATGGGGTTCTCCTCGAGCGTTTATCCACACCCCGACACACAGTTTATTTTTAGACCGATAGTGTCTCTAATAAAGTCCCTGGAGCTTAAATGTCGAACCAGGCATGTGTCGTGAGCATGCCGAAAGAAATAGACCTTTGCATCCTGTCTTCCTTCAGCTACTGTAAGTACAGAAGAACTTTTTAATCTCCTTTTGCAAGTCACCAATGGTTACCAACCATTTCTGGATCAGGGCCCACTTGAAAATCGCGAAAGCGTTATTTTTGCAACATATCGACGTTAAGTGGTCAGATCGGTGGGAACGATGATGAGCGTCGCGAGCAGTCCCGTCTACCAACCTTACGTGATGTTTTACCACGTCCAGCATTCGGTGGGGAGAGCTGAGCGAGCGTGTGCGCCACGGCACAGCGTTGCTGTAAGAGGTGTTTATGAGCAGATGTCATCCCTGGTGAAGGTTGAAAGCCGGCAGCGATGGTGATGAGTTAGCCACGGAGAGTCTTACCTCACACCGCCTTGAACATCTGGCACACGATTGTCCGATTATCTGACTGTCTGTCTGTCTCTCTCTCTGCCTGTCCAACTTGATTTATTTCACTGCCTTTTTGTCACTGTATCAATCTGTCCATCTTTCTGATCTGCCGTCTCTTCGAATCCTTCCCGCTGTCTGTCTCTCTGTGTCTGCCTATGAGATGGTACAACTGTCATTTTGCATGTCTAACTTCCTAACAGACATCTCTCTATACATTCAATTCAGTTAAATTCAGATTAGCTTGACTGGCATTAAATACTCCAGCATCTGTTGCCAAGGTGACACTAAAACAATACAGTACAATACAAAATACTGGCACTAAAAGATAATCACTTGAAATAGGAAGAGTACTACAGCACACACTCCGATACAGCGATTCTTTAAAGTAAAACAATTTACATTTTAGGCATTTAGCAGACACTCTTAATCTAGAGCGATTTACAATAAGCAAGGTAGTACATCAATACATCAAATGCATAGAAATAGTAATCTAAGAAAAACAAAACTCTAACTAAAACATAACATTTTTTATCTAGATGACATGTATGGTCATTGAGGTTAGGCAAGTGCTACGGTAAGTGCTATGAGCTACGGTGGAGTCTGAAGAGGTGAGTCTTCAGACCACTAGGGAGTGAGTCTGCAGTTCTAATTTCACTGGGGAGATTATTCCCTAGTTTGGGGGCCAGGAGGCTGAAGAGTCCAGGACGAGTGGATCGTTGTCCTGGGGTTTTTAGCGAGGGTTCTGTCAGCATCCCTGTGTTAGCTGATCTGAGTGAACGGAGGGGGTTGTAGGGTTCAATCAGGCTTTGAAGGTATGGAGGTGCCATACCTTGCTTTGAAGGCCAGCATCAGTGTTTTGTACTCTGTGCGCGCCGCAACCGGGAGCCAGTGGAGGGAGTGGAGAAGGGGGGAGAAGTGTGAAAGTTTTGGCTGGTTGAAGACCAATCGTGCTGTGGACATTCTGGATCATTTGGAGAGGCTTAAGTGCGCATGCCGGGAGGCCAGTGAGGAGAGAGTTACAGTAGTCGAGTTTTGATATGACTGATGTCTGGATAAAAGTAAGGCAAGCGTGTGTGCAGCAGGCTGCCTTCGTCACGGTAACAGCTTTGTCATCTTGTGAGAAATATGGAATAATAAAGAAAACGGTTCGATTTTTATTTATGAGTGCAACCTTCATCTCTTTTTTTTATTTGTTGAACAGTTTATTAGGACAACGCACAAGGGGTCTCTGGTCAGAGCGTGGTGGTAACAGAAACGCGCGCACACACACACACACACACACACACACACACACACACACACACACACACACACACACACACACACACACACACACACACACACACACACACACACACACACACACACACACACACACACACACACACACACACACACACACACACACACACACACACACACACCATTTTGCAGCCCTGGCCTAAGGCCTGTAAAATATTAACATACACAAATGTAAATTATTCAAACTCACAGGAATCATTACTTACAATAAGTATCAACTTATACATTAAGTTGTGCATGGCGCTCATGCAGCTTCATTTCTCCATTTGCCTTTCCATGCATAACCTTGGAGACCGAAAAAGCGTTCTGTTGGGAAAATCTGCAAGGGTAAGAAACTAGGCTCGCCGCAGGACCTAAAAGGTAAGTTAGGTGTCGAACCATTTCAAACACCATTATTGTGTCTCCTGGGCTGACTCTCCAACCAGCCTGACTGACCCTTTCCCCCGCTGCTTTATTTATTTCTGTCAAGTCAGCCGCGGGGCCGCGGTCCACAACCGGCTCTTATAGTCTTTTAGAATTATTCATCCTGGCCTCTTTTCTTTCTTCTGTCATTCTCTCTGGTGTTGCCTGTCTACCCCGTCTCCCTCCAACTCTATCTGTTCATTTATTTTTCATTATTAATGAGCAGAGAGACAGACGGTGCGGGATGTCTTCACATAGAATGGACAGGAGAAAATCCCCCTCGGGGACTCAGCGAGTTGAGTTAGACTGACTGACATCTACCTGCCCGCTTGCACACAAAATCAAGGGAACTCCGCTTCTCTTGAAAGCCCCCCACCACCCACACACACACACACACACACACACACACACACACACACAGGGGCGTCACAAGGGGTGGGAAAGTGAGACTGAGTTACTAGGGCTCAAGGTGGAGGGGGGCCTTAATTATTTTAGCTATTGAAAAATAGTAGATATACAAGCTGCGAGCTTGTGGATCTGCTATTTTTGAAAAGTCGTGAAAATGTGTGCAAATCTTTGAATATACCGGTATGTATTTTTTAAGCAAACATTTGCAACTCAAATGTTGCTTCCGGGGGGTCCCTGGAACTAAATATTTTGAGATGGGGGTCCGTGGCCAAATACATATCATTTTGGGGGTCCTTCACATGAAAAGGTTTGAGCACCGCTGATGTGTAAACATAGTGTGGTGGTTCGTTCGGACACCGCCCGCCAGGTAGGCCCTGCATGTCAAAGAAGCGCACCCTGGATGGGAGAGCGAGCCCTAGCAGACCAACACACTGTGTGGGCCAAGTGATTGACGGGCGTTACCTGCCGGCCCACACGCTTCATCAGGCACAAGCATATGCACCTGTGGGCCCCACCCAACACTGGGGTGCATAAGTACTGAGCTCGCTCTCCCCTTCAGTCTGTGCTGGGAGTCTCTGACAAGCTGATCATGGGCAGACAGGCGGTAAGAGCCACCATATTTCCCTCTCCACCGCATGTTACTGTGTAAAGTGCATTATAGTAATGTTCCTTCTACTCATTACTTCTAGGCATGGACTGGGAGCGGACTGACACTGAGGAGTGTGTACCTGGATCAATGAGGAGCGCAAACCTGACTCACTGTGGAGTGTGTACCTATCACTGGAGAGTGTGTACTCGGCGAGCTGAGGAGAAGGACCTGGAAAAGGAGACCACAGCCTTACCTTCCGGACCCCCAGCGAGCCACCCCTATTCCCATTTTGTTGAGTATATCTCACTTCCTTAAAACCATACTAGTATCCGGAAATTCTCTGGCCCCAGGCCCATTATACCCCGTGTTCATTTTATTTAGAAGATAGAGAATTAGACGGATTTGTGTAAGAGCGGGCACCTACTCACCTATTACCTGTCACCTGTGGAAAAGAACTATACTCACCTATTACCTATGGGAAAGAAATACTTTACCTGTCACCTGTAGAGAGGAACTATACTCACCTAGCGCCTGTGGGGAAGAGAGACTATACAATGGAATTGTACTCGCCTGTTTCCTGTGGAGGGAAACCCCTTTAAAGTAACTCTTACCTACCCCCCCCCTGGCCGCCCCACGAAGAGGAGAAACGACAGCCCCGTCCAGGGAAAACCTTGTGTTGATTTATTAAGAGACAATTTCAGTTATTCACATTTATGTTGTTCATTCATGCTACGTTGCATTACAATGCTGTTGTAAAATAAGAACTGTTCAATAAATGCCCGAGTTGGCAACACTGTCTTTGCTCTCTTGTGCCTTGGTTTGGGTTCAGTCTCCACACATGGTGTGCAGAATACGGGTACTGAACCTCACCTAGACGCAATATGACAACCACACCGGCCCTAGACGCTCTGTTACAGAGCCAGGCCGAATTACAGCAAGCGGTGACTAAATTAATAGAGAAAATCCAAATTGACCAAAACGTTAATCCCACACGTCCGCCTGGAGAGGTGTTAACGAAACTGTCCCCCGATGATGATGTTGAAGCCTTCCTGGAGGTGTTCGAGCGCACCGCTGCCCGGGAACGATGGCCCGTCCCCGACTGGGGCAGCATCATCGCTCCTTTCCTCTCAGGAGAAGCCCAACGTGTGTGCCGTGACCTACCCCTGGCAGAGGCCCGTGAATATAGGCGCCTGAAAGCAGCTATCTTGGCTAGTCAAGGTTATAGTATGCCGGCCCGAGCCCAGCGCTTCCATGGGTGGAACATGCAAGCGACGCTGCCGCCTCGGCCCCAAATAGCCGCTCTCCTCCGCCTAACTCATGGGTGGCTGACTACGGCCGGTGACCCGCCACTGATTGAGAGAATTGTCATAGACAAATGTATACGTTCCCTGCCGCCTGATGCCCGCCGCTATGCCTCACAGGTGAGCCCAAATTCCGTGGAGGCCCTGGTTGCGCTCCTGGAAAATCACCAAGTGAGTACAGAGATGATGAGAAGCACAAAGTCAGAGATTCCCAGAGGGACGGGGGAGGCACGTTACAACCGGGACCGCTCGCGGCCTCCGGCTACTCCCCTGTCGCCTACTACTACGAGACGAGCCGCCACAGAGCGGACTGCCCGAAGCCAACCGCAGACATCACGCCGGTGCTACGTCTGCGGGAAAGCGGATCATATCGCATGGTCCTGCCCGGACCGAGACCGGGACGTATCCATGCCATCCGCCACCGCCGCATCCGACGGCCGACGCCCCTGCCTTCACTCCGGGAGCCAGCGGCGGCGCCACTCCAACCTGCCGGTGAGAATTGACGGAGTGGACACCCAGGCTCTTCTCGACTCGGGGAGCGTCGTCACGCTGGTACACGCTGAGCATGCCGGGCGTCCCACCTCCAGCCGTATGCCGGTCAGCTGTGTGCATGGGGATGTGCGCTCCTACCCAACGACGCTGATACGCGTCCAATCCACCAAAGGAGATGTCGAAGTGGAAGCTGGAATTGTACCTAACCTACCGGTCCCCCTGCTCATCGGCACGGACTGTGTGCTGTTTGAGAGACATTGGAACCCGGGGGGCAGAGGACCGCCGCGGCCGAGGCGAAGAAGAAAGATCCGGCCGGGCCCCCGTTGGAGGAACTCATTGCCCGCGTGCCCGGTCTTCCGCGCCGACTCAGAGGGACCAGAGAGCGAACCCTCTCCAGACGAGGAGCTGCAGGGAGATGCACCCGAGGCGGAGGAAGCGCCGCGGGGCACCTCGTCAGAAGAGCCAGAGCCGGTGGCGTGGCCTGACTTCCCCGAAGAGGAGGATGAGAGCTCTCCGCTCAGAGGGGACTTCGCCACACAACAGTGGAACGATCCGAACCTGGAAAATGCTCGGAGGAACGTCAGCGCGATTGATGGGAAACTATGTGAAGGGGTGAGTGAATTAATTTCCCCCTATTTCTTTGTGCGGAGGGATTTACTGTATAGAGGGTGGCGGAACAACGCTGGGGACGTGATAGAACAGCTGCTCGTGCCAAAAGAATATGTCACCAGAGTATTGTATTTGGCCCACACGCACCAGCTGGGGGCGCACCTGGGCGTGAAGAAAACCACCGATCGCATCAATGCACGGTTTTATTGGCCAGGCATAAAACGAGCAGTAGAGGACTTTTGCAAAGGCTGCGGTGTATGCCAGCTCACCGCACCCCGTCCTTTCCAACGTAACCCTCTCATACCTATGCCTATCATTTCCACCCCATTCAGCCGCATTGGTATGGATATAGTCGGCCCCCTCCCCAAATCGGCTCGGGGACACAAATATATATTGGTAATACTAGACTATGCAACTCGGTACCCCGAGGCAATACCCCTGAGAGCCGCTACAGCCAGGGCAGTGGCGCACGAGCTCTTCATGCTATTCAGCCGGGTCGGAATAGCCGATGCCATTTTATCGGATCAAGGCACATGTTTCATGTCTCGCGTCATCACCGAACTCTATAAATGGCTTAAAATAGATAAAATAAAGACCTCTATCTTTCACCCGCAATCGGACGGATTAGTGGAACGCTTTAATAAAAGTTTAAAGCAGATGTTAAAAAAGTTGATAGATATAGATGGCAAAGATTGGGATCGCTTGATTCCGCTGGTGTTGTTCGCCATACGGGAGGTGCCTCAAGCGTCTACGGGGTACTCCCCGTTTGAATTGCTATATGGACGGCAGCCACGGGGGCTGTTGGATATAGCAAAGGAAACATGGGAAAGCCAACCTTCCCCACATCGTTCTGTCATTGACCATGTTGAACAATTACAGGAGAGAGCCAAGAAGATCTGGCCGCTCGTTCGTGAACACATGGAACAAGCGCAGCGCGCCCAGTGCAGGGTGTACAACCGAGGCGCCACGCTGCGGAGCTTTGAGGTGGGCGAAAAAGTGCTGGTGCTCATTCCCACGAGCGAATGTAAATTTCTCGCAAAATGGCAAGGGCCATACGAAATTATGGAGAAACTGGGCCCGGTCAACTACCGCGTGCGCCAAATAGGGCGGCGGAAAACTATGCAAATTTACCATATTAATCTGCTGAAAAAGTGGCACGTTGTGCCTCCTGTCGCTCTCCCGGCCCTACTAACCACTCTCTCCTCTCAGAACCCGCCTCCAGTCCCTATTGGAGAGGAACTGTCCCCAGCTCAGGCGCAAGATATACGTGAGCTTCTGAGCAGGAATGCGGACCGGTTCTCAGAACTGCCGGGCCGTACCCACGCTATTGCGCACGACATCCAAACAACCCCGGGGAAAATAGTGAGACAACGTCCGTACCGTATCCCAGAGGCCCGACGAGGAGCCGTAAAAGAGGAGGTAACAAATATGCTACAACTGGGAATTATAGAGGAGTCACACAGTGCCTGGTCGAGTCCCATTGTGCTGGTCCCCAAGCCGGACGGCACAATCCGGTTCTGCAATGATTTCCGTAAATTAAATGAGATTTCAAATTTTGATGCTTACCCCATGCCCCGGGTAGATGAATTAATCGAGCGGCTGGGCCCCGCTCGATTTGTAAGCACCCTCGATTTGACAAAAGGCTATTGGCAAGTGCCCCTTACAAAAGAAACCAAAGAGAAAACAGCCTTCTCTACCCCTGAAGGGCTGTTCCAATATACTGTCTTACCGTTCGGGGTACACGGTGCCCCCGCAACATTTCAGAGACTCATGGACCGAGTATTAAGGCCCCATCATCTCTATGCCGCCGCATATTTAGATGACATTGTGATCCACAGCAGCACCTGGGAGAATCACCTCCATCACATCGAAGCAGTCCTGGGAGCTCTCCGACGAGCGGGTCTGACCGCCAACGCCAAGAAGTGCCGAATAGGTCTGTATGAGGCCGAATATTTGGGTTTCACTATTGGGCGCGGGTGCGTAAAACCCCAATTACGCAAAGTGGAGCGTATACGCGATTGGCCCAAACCCGTCAGCAAGAAGCAGTTAAAGTCATTCTTGGGAATCATGTCCTACTATAACAAGTTCATAAATAACTATGCTACCCTTGCAGCTCCCTTGTACGAGATGACCCGACAAAGTCGGCCCAATATGCTGCGCTGGACAGAGGAGACCGAGGCCGTGTTCCGAGGCCTCAAACTGAAGCTCTGCGATGAGCCGGTCCTAAAAACCCCGGAATTCGGTAAGAATTTTCTACTCCACACCGACGCCTCGAACACAGGCCTCGGGGCCGTGCTCTCGCAAGTCATTGATGACGAAGAGCACCCAATAGTCTTCATTAGCAGAAAGCTCTTAAAGCATGAACTTAATTATGCAACGATAGAGAAAGAGGCTCTTGCTATTAAGTGGGCCATACACCACCTACGCTATTATTTGTGGGGAAGGCGTTTCACTCTCATAACGGACCACGCACCATTGAAATGGATGGCTAAAAGTAAGGACACTAATAAGAGAATAACACGTTGGTTTCTGGAGTTGCAGGATTACAACTTTGAGGTGGAGCATAAACCAGGGAAGGATATTCCCCATGCCGATGCCCTGTCCAGGCTCTATGAGGAAGAGCGGCAAGTTTGCGAACCAGTAGCAAACTTAAGGGGGGGGATGTGTGGTGGTTCGTTCGGACACCGCCCGCCAGGTAGGCCCTGCATGTCAAAGAAGCGCACCCTGGATGGGAGAGCGAGCCCTAGCAGACCAACACACTGTGTGGGCCAAGTGATTGACGGGCGTTACCTGCCGGCCCACACGCTTCATCAGGCACAAGCATATGCACCTGTGGGCCCCACCCAACACTGGGGTGCATAAGTACTGAGCTCGCTCTCCCCTTCAGTCTGTGCTGGGAGTCTCTGACAAGCTGATCATGGGCAGACAGGCGGTAAGAGCCACCATATTTCCCTCTCCACCGCATGTTACTGTGTAAAGTGCATTATAGTAATGTTCCTTCTACTCATTACTTCTAGGCATGGACTGGGAGCGGACTGACACTGAGGAGTGTGTACCTGGATCAATGAGGAGCGCAAACCTGACTCACTGTGGAGTGTGTACCTATCACTGGAGAGTGTGTACTCGGCGAGCTGAGGAGAAGGACCTGGAAAAGGAGACCACAGCCTTACCTTCCGGACCCCCAGCGAGCCACCCCTATTCCCATTTTGTTGAGTATATCTCACTTCCTTAAAACCATACTAGTATCCGGAAATTCTCTGGCCCCAGGCCCATTATACCCCGTGTTCATTTTATTTAGAAGATAGAGAATTAGACGGATTTGTGTAAGAGCGGGCACCTACTCACCTATTACCTGTCACCTGTGGAAAAGAACTATACTCACCTATTACCTGTCACCTGTGGAAAAGAACTATACTCACCTATTACCTATGGGAAAGAAATACTTTACCTGTCACCTGTAGAGAGGAACTATACTCACCTAGCGCCTGTGGGGAAGAGAGACTATACAATGGAATTGTACTCGCCTGTTTCCTGTGGAGGGAAACCCCTTTAAAGTAACTCTTACCTACCCCCCCCTGGCCGCCCCACGAAGAGGAGAAACGACAGCCCCGTCCAGGGAAAACCTTGTGTTGATTTATTAAGAGACAATTTCAGTTATTCACATTTATGTTGTTCATTCATGCTACGTTGCATTACAATGCTGTTGTAAAATAAGAACTGTTCAATAAATGCCCGAGTTGGCAACACTGTCTTTGCTCTCTTGTGCCTTGGTTTGGGTTCAGTCTCCACAATAGGTTTTTCATAAAACCTTCAAAGACACACATTTTCACGATTTTTCAAAAATAGCAGACCTACAAGCTCGCAGCGAGGCACTCGGTGCCGCGCTGTGAGCTTGTAGATCTGCTATTTTTCAATAGTTAAAGCACAAAATAACGCAGTGAATCCTTATACCCAGGGCTTAAGAGTTTGGTGCGACGCCCCTGCGCAGCAGTACCTCTTCCCTCCTTTTCGCTCCCCCCTCTCAAACCCGCTCCGTCCAACTTACTATCTGTGGTGTCCGAGTCGTTGCTGCTGGTCGAGTACTTTCTCCTCTTCCTCTCGCTCTCCATCTGTCAGGAGGATGAGAAAGAGAGAGAGAAAAAGGTGAATGAAAACCTAACTCGAACCCATATAAGAAAAGAAAGATGTCAGCATTAATGAAATATGATTAGATCAGATTGAGTTTCGATGTCCTCGCCAGAGGCAAAAAAAAACTCTTTCATTTGCCACAGCTCAGGACACAGAAGCAGAACAGGTAGCGGCCAGCCTGAGACAATGGCATACACACACATCACCCCCCCCCCCCCCCCCCCCCACCCCCACCCCCATATCGTTTTATAGGTATTCCACTGTGTTGATTGCACTTCAAAGAAATGTGAAATGATGAGCTTCCCATGAGTGGCAGTTTGTTTTATTCTGACACATCACACGTCAAACACGACTACGCTAAATTGGGAGAGACGGGGAAGGGGAAACGTCAGAATATGACGGTGAGAGAGAGAGAGAGAGAGAGAGAGAGAGAGAGAGATGGATAAACTCCTACGTTAGTGGAGAGAGGTGGCTCAACGGAACTTAAGGAAGCGTGTCATTTTGGATGACTGGATGTGTCGTTTCTGAGGAGCGACAGCGTACATTTATTTATTCCTATTTTTCAGCACATGTTTCATGGTCCTCCGCTGAGGGACCACTTCACAGAAGTTCACACCTCTCAACAACAGATAACACAAGCCAGCGATATGAGTGGAGGAAGGGAGGACCGCTCTGTGCTCGTCTTGAGTGTGTGTGTGTGTGTGTGTGTGTGTGTGTGTGTGTTCGTTCGTTCTCTGTCAAACAACTTCTCTGGGAAGTATGAATCTCACTGAAAAGACAGACAGAAAAGATTAATTGGAGTGTGAGTGAGTGAGTGAGTGAGTGAGTGAGTGAGTGAGTGAGTGAGTGAGAGTGAGTGAGTGAGTGAGAGTGAGTGTGAGTGTGAGTGACAGTGAGAGAGGTTTGTGTGTGTGAGAGAGAGAGAGAGACAGAGACAATTCGAAGAGAGATAAAACAGAATGGTAGATAATAGATAGATATGCAGGCGTTGGACAGAATTTTCCATCCCGAGAGAGAGAAAGAATTGGATGAATTCTTTTGAAAAAATGAGTGAAAAAGTTGCAAAAAAAAGTCAGGAGGAAAGATGGACAGAAGTGTGGAATTCATCGGGGAGAGAAACAATGAGATTTAAAGAAAGTGAAATGAAAAATTTGAGAGACATGGGAAAAGAACAAACAAAGGCAAAAGGAAAGGAAAGAGAAGTGCTATCCGTGGATGACTTAAGAGCCAGAAGGAGGCGAGGAGCCACTGTGAGGCTGAGGGAAGAGGCTGCTTACGGCCTTCAGTGGAGGGACTGCAGATTTATGTGGCCATAAAACAGGGCTTTTCCCTCTTATATGGGGCTCTTCCTGTACTCTCTACTCACACTTAACTCTCCTGACATTTAGACCGCCAGAGACACGCAACTAATACTCCCCTCTCTCCTTCTCCTGTTCTCCTCTACCCTCCCTCTCTCTCTCCCTCTCTCCCAATCGTTCTTTCGCTCTTTTCTCACTTCCTCTTTTTCTCTCTCCCTTGTCTTGGCGGTCTCACATTGACAGGGGTGTACTATATGTTAGGGTACGGAGAGTGGCTAAGTACATCATCTTTCTCTCTCCCTCCCTCCCTCCCTCCCTCCCTCTCTCTCTTCACTCCCCTCCCTTCCCTGTCTTTCTCCTCTTTCTCTCCATCTCCCCTCTCTTAATCGTCACACTCTTTCTTTCTTCCTCTCCCTCCCTCTCTTGATTGTCCCCATCTATGGAGTGGGTTTAAGTGCATCATCGACTTCCCCCTCTCTCTCTTTCCTCCAACCTTTACTTTGTCTCTCTCTGTTTGTCTACCTTCACTGGCCGTCTCTGCTTAGAGAGAGGAGTTAAGTACATCATTGACTTCTGCTGTCCATACCAATCTGTCTGCTAGCATGACAGTTTGCCTGGAACATTTCATGTCTACTGTAGTGTATGCGTCTCTGGGTTGCTTCTAGAGAGTCTCCCAGGCGACCCCCTTAAGACCACTTACAGTACGATGGCCCACTTAAGTGCGTGCGTGTGCGTGCGTCTGTGCGTGCTAGACAGCCTAGTTAAAAGTATTTTAATTTGCCAATTAACCGAAGGAAAATGTGAATAATAAAACGTCAGTCAGTAATATGTTGTGCCTTTGTGAAAGTTAGTTATTTTCAAGTTTCAAGAATGACATGTTTTGCAATAATGTTATTGTATAGGTTTTGATGGGATTTCACAGGTGGGATTTCACAGGTCTTTCCAGTGTGTTGGTGTGATGGTTTTGCAATGGGATGTGTGGACTGTGGGATGATGAAACCTGGTCCACTTCATACAAACACAAGAAGAAGGTTGGAGTAATGTGTCTGTCTGTGACAACAACATCATCCTTAAAGGAATACTTCACCCAAAAAAAGGAAAATTTCCTCTCAATTACTCACCCATGAAGCCTTAAATTCATTCATTCATTCATTCATTATTTCTTTGTTTTTTATGCCTTTATTGATAGGGATAGGCTGACAGGAAATGGGGGAGAAAGATGGGGAGTGACATGCAGCAAAGGCCATCGGGATCGGGACTCGAACCTGTGACATGATGTCATGCTACACTGAGCCTAGGTGTCTGGACCACTGCGCCAGCAGCCAAGGCCAATTCATAGATTATTTCGTTTTCGTCACATTCCCAATTCTGAGCCAATAAATCAATATCGGCGGTGTCCGCTACGGTAGATGTCCAATGCAAAACAACCTGATGATCCAGGTTGAAAGATAATGGTTTAAATATGGTTTTGCTCTCGTTAAGATTGGTCTCCTTTTAACTTCGAATGAGTCAAATATTGAGTTACTGGCTCAAGAATGGAAAAAAAAAGAATCTCCATGAATTGAAGGCTTCATAGGGTGAGTAATTAAAAAGAAAGAAATAGGCATTCTTGGGGATAAGTATTCCTTTAAAGCAAGGAAGGGTCTTCAACAGGGGGTCCTCAGAGTTACAGGGGGTCCTCCAAATCTTTGTGTGGTAGAAACGTTTTTGCCTTTTTTATATTAACCACTTGAACCCTAGCATCCATATTCTGAAAACTTTAGCCAAAAATAGCAGATCTACAAGCTCACAACGCCTCGCAGCGCGAGGCGTTGTGAGCTTGTAGAACTTGGTTTGGTGTAGAGGGGAAAAAGAGCAGACTAAGTACAGAGTGAAAGGTCAAGTTTATTAAGTATTGACGGTTCAAGTGGTTAAATATATGAAAACACACATTGACATGAATCCAAAATACACCGATGATTGTGCTGTCAAACAATGAAACAATATGGAATCTATGAAAAGGTTGTGGGGGGTCCCTGCTTCATGTCTCTCTCAACTAAGGGGTCCTTGGCCTTAAAACGTTGAAGACCCCTGCTTTAAAGGTTTTCGTTTGAAACCTTATGACAGGAGACGTGTCGTAAACATGCTGCAGTGCGAGACAAAGATGAAGCCATTTCAGACCCATTGTTCTGCCACAAAGCAACATAAGGGAAAAATTAGAATACAAAGAAGGATTTCAGCAGATTTTGGTCTCAAGCGGTTCTGGGAGTTACCCATCCAAGTCTGAAGTGTTGCTTTTTTAACCTGAATTGTCTGCACTCTGCAGCGCTGTAGCCATCAAACAATAAACTTAACAGTGACCTACAACCTATCCCAAATCCCATGCTTTGATGGTTTTGTCTGTGCAGCGGGTAAAAAAAAAGTAGTAATTGAGATGCTCCACTATCTGGCTAGCTTGCGGCCAGCAGCGAACATTTGGTATCCATTAAGACCAGTGACAATGCTAACAAGGCATTATTTCTTGGTTAACTGGGAAACTCAGGATAAACATTTCCATGTAACCGTTCCCATGCAGTTTTATTTAGTGGTGGTGGTTGAGGGGTTATTTTGGTCTTGATTCCTTGTACGGTCGATGATTCAAACACAGTTCTCATTCAAGGTTTTGTGTTTGACTATCAAAACACTTCTCATTTGTGTCCATTATTCAAATAAAAAACTAAATGCATAGAACTGGCCATATGCTTTTTTGGTTTCTAGAATAGTTCTGCAAGGACTACATTAAAACACATGTCCAACCATATCACACCATTTTCTGCAGCAGCCAATGATGGTAATGTTGTGTTCAGATTGAGAAACAAACGCCATGAAGGCAAATCCAAAACTACTAAATTGAATGTACGTCTTATGGGGGCATTCGGGTAGCCGCAGGGGCAGGGCTCCAGGGTGCGAGCTATTAAGTCGCATATGCGACTTAATTTCATAAAGTGCGAGTTAAATTTTAACCAGGTCGCGCACGTGCGACTAAAAAAAAAGAAAGAAAAAAAGACAATCCTCAATCGAGGATCGCCTGATGCCTCTTCTCTCTCTCTCACTCCGTCTCTCTCTCTCCCTGACTGCCTGCCTGCTCCGCCCCTCCCCTTCTCTCTCTCTCTCTTTCACTCACATACACACACACACACACACACACAGCTCACACAATGCACACTAGCGTCGGTCAGTCCGGTGGTCGAGTCACACACACAGACAGATTCTCTCTCTCTCTCGCTCACCTTGGAATGGATAGATATCACATAATACTAACCTTTCTTTGTATAACCATGCTTTTTCTGTTGTCATCTCTAACTGGATAATGGGTCGTGGGTTGTTTGTTTGCTATTAGATTAGCTATTGTTAGCAATCGCTCGTGGATGTTTCCACCGTTGGTTACATTAACCTACTGTTACGTGCGAAAACAGCTGTGGGTCGTTAAGTTCCTCAGTGCCCAAAATGCGCTTTTCACTTCATAGACAGACAATTAGCTCAAATTAACGGCACCTGTTAACTTTTTTGTCTTTGTTGTAGCGTGTGTTCTGTGTTAGTGTGTGTGTGTGTGTGTGTGTGTGTGTGTGTGTGTGTGTGTGTGTGCGCGCGCGTGTGTGTGTGTGTGTGTGTCCAAGTGAACGTTTTCTGTTGATCAAGCAGCTTACTTCCCACAGTATCTCACTCCAAAACCATAAGGACAATTTTATTTTTCCATCCTGCATGAAACGTTGTGCACGTTTAAAGTCATAGTTCTATATTGCCTTTGTTAGCCTAGATATTCGTAAATCTTTCTTGAATTAATGTCTTTAGTTTGCAAATATTAACTTGAAGCAAAAATACATACTTTTTACTGAGACATATTGTTATCAGGGTATTCAACAACATTATATCGACAACAACTGTCATCAGCATAATAAAGCTATGTATTAATACCGCGCTAATACGCTATACAAAGAAAAAGATGGTGCTACCTAATTTCTGGTGGTGCTACCTAATGAAAATGTAGGTGGCACCAGTGCTACCTGTGAAAAAGTTAGTCTGGAGCCCTGCGCAGGGGGAAAAGTTGCTGCCCGCCACTTAAGACTACAAGCTGGACTCCTCTGCGGTGCATTCGGCTTGGCCGGGCGCTCCAAAAAACACAACCGATCGCCGTTCGAGGGTGGGAAGCCGGCAGGGAACGGCGATCTCTGACCCTGCACTAGTGACTCCTGCAGGGTGGTCAGGGCGCTTGAGAAGAACTACAGTATGGCAGCATGTTCCTCCCAGAGAAACTACTCACAGGTGGAAAGATGTGGCTGGCCACAGCAATTATTCAACAACATCTACACACTCCGACAGACTGTAGCTTGACATGGACTACAACATGTTTGTTGGGACATTTGGCATAACAACTAAAATTGTACAAAAAAAGAGAGAAAAAAAGAACAAAAACTCAAAATGTTTTGTGAGTGGGGGAAGGCTCCTGCGATTAATGTATTTTGGGGGAGGGAAACGCTATCCCTAAAGTGAAAAAGCAGAGTAATCGGAAATGTCACCGTATCCTTTTAACTCATTCGTAGTTTACGGCCGTAAAGCCCGTTAATTTCTCTATGTCTTTCACTGCCGGCTTCTCCGAGTCCTACCTGTTAACGTGGGCGCTCGTCCAGTTCCCATCGTGCGTGATCGGACACTGCTCGTGTGTTCGCGTATTCCATCAGCTTCTCAAATCCGTTGAAACTTTTTCAATTGATCAATAAGTTCTCCATCTGTAAGCCACGGAGCTCAGACAGTAAGCTGGGCCAAAATAGAGGACGGACTTCCGCTTCCGGTTCAGGGACTCCAATGTTAAAGTTGTCCGCTCAATAATGTGTCCGTGTAGAAACCGATCACGGAGCATTAGTTCCGGCCTATTTTAGTTGCGCTTCGATAAAAAAATGTTTTTTAATTAATTTTTATTACATTTACGGGTTCTACGGGCATGGCAGAGAAGGGGTACAAAGGGGTATTTTGATGGCAGAGTTTGTGTTAACATCAGCAGCTCTTTACATCCAAGAGGGATCAATCCAGACAGGAGTGTCTCAGATTGTCATCTCCCCGACTGCCAAGAAAGTGTCTGAGAGACTCTCTCTCTCGCTCTCTCCAACTCAATCTATTCTACGCCCGTCTCCCTCATCCCGCAGTATACGTCGTCACTGTCGGGCAGAAACCTTGTATCGACATTTCGTCTTTTTATGTATTTCAATAAATGAATCAAGAATGCCCTATTATTTTATACTTTGAAAGGGTCACGCAGAAGTAGCTTTAATAGCAGATCTACAAGCAATCTGTTGCTTTTAGCTATTTAAAAATGTGTGAAGTTGAACATTTCGGATGTCTATGACATGCCCAAAATAGGGACGCCAGGTTGAAAGTGGTTAAGTGTGTCTGTCTGTGTTTAAACAATGAATAGCATTTAGTAACAAGAGCTTGAGACTAAAAAATAACTACACTGGATTAGGGATGGACGTCGGTATCGGCCAATATCAAAAATCGGCAGGTATCATATCAAACCGGCCGAATCGGTGATCGGCAGGTCACTGACATAAAACCGGTTTATTGTCATACCTCCAGACAAGGTCCCCCTATGGGATAACCAGCGCCATCTGGCGCTGCAACAGAGTAAAACTCATAAGCTCCCGTACGAGAAATATCATTTGTCGGTAGGGCTGTCAATCACAAACGAGGGCGCCGCCCCCGAGTGTATAAAAGCCCTGCGGGCTATCATAACTTCCTCTTCCGCACCTCTGCTTACCTGCAACTAGTGTCGCGAACTCAGCCATATAAGTATATTTTCTGTAAAGTTTAGCCTAAGCGTTGACTAGGAAGTCGGCCACTGGCCTTTATAGATTATTCTCCTGTACGTTTCTACTTCTATTCTTCCTAACAGTTCGGTCTTTTTCTTCACTTTCGCTTTGAGTCTTTTACTTCTTCTCTGTACGTTCTGCCACGTGTCTCCCTGCCTTAGCTTAGCTTCGCTTAGCTTCGGTTAGCTCACGATGGCAGCTCGTCGACCTACAGTTAGCAGCCTGCTAGCTAGGGTACCGAAGAAGTGCGGCCTTCCCAGCTGCAAAGGCCTCATCGCCAATGAAGATACACATCCGTTCTGCATTGTCTGCATGGGGGTAGGACACGCCTTGGCCTCTCTGTCCCCTCCGGCCCCGGCCACGGGGGTGAACTGTGCTGAATGCCTCCAGTACGATGTTCCAGCCCTCGAGGCACGATGCGAGATCGCTGCCGCAGGCTACGGCCTTCACACCACGGTCTCCGCCGGAACCCTCCCAGACACCTCTCCTCGTGTGCCGGACAGCGCTGTACGCCACAGCGCTGCTTCTCGCCACGTGGTTAGGCCTCCAGCGGCCTCGCCCTCAGCTAGCTTCGGTAGCCCCGTTGCTAGCGGGTCTGCGGCCCCTGTTTCCACTGCTGTTTCTCCGACGGGCTCGACTGGTGCCGTGCCCAAGAAGAGAACATGCAAGACCGCCCACGTTGTTTCTCCGCCAGCTGCAACATGGACCGTCCCCCCCAAGGAATTCCACCCTCTAGTCGTCGGTGACATTCCTCTCTCCTTCTCCGTCCCCCAGCTACGGGCTATGCGGCCACCTAGCCCCGTCTCCTGGCATGCTAGCGACGGAGACGAACCGGAGCTAGAGGACTGCGACATGGAGGAGTTGGACACGGAGGGTGAGTACTCGGAGGAGGACGAGTCCTCTTTCCCCTCCGGACAGGGCGGAGGCGCGGCCAGGGTGGTTCCTCATGCCGAGGCTTCCATCTCCGCCGCGTCCTCCCAAGCCCCTTCTGCCTCTCTCCCCCCTTCCATGCCGGCTGGGGCGAGAGGGGCAGCGGCGCAAGACCCAGACTCCATCCCCATGGACGAGCTCTCGGTGCTGGAACGCGCCACCATCCGTTGTGGCCTGGAGCTGCCACTCGGAGACGCGCCACTCGGACCACGGGCTAGGATTCCTCTCCTTGGCCAGGATTTGGAGTCCTCTCCCCCGCTTCGGATGGAAAAGCTCCCACTAGTCCCAGGCTTTGCAGAGGCCCTGCATTCAACCTGGACTACACACAAGGACCCCCCCAAGCTCCCCTTCCTGGTCGATTACCGCGACTCAGAGAAGGCGGGAATCCCCTTGTGCCCTCCCATGGACAAGCTGATGGCCCAGTCCCTGGTAGCGAGCCTCAAGCCTAGCCATGAGCGGACCGGTCCTGGAGGCCGGCCTCCCCTCAATCTGGCCGTGGGTAAGAAGCCTCCTGGGTTTGCCATAGCCTTTGATGACAAGCAGTCTTCAAGGGTGAGGAACTCTTACAGATCGTCCGCGCTGGCAGCCAGGACGATGAACGCCACCCAGCTGCTGCTTTTCTCCACCAGGCGCCTCCTCAGCGAGATGCGGGAGGTGCCTGACGTGTTGGTGGAGGAAATGGACAAGTCGCTGCGCATGCTGATGGACCTGAATGTCCACGCGATCGAGTGGCTTGGACATGGCATGGATTATTGCATCCAGGCGGAACGTGCCAGGTGGCTAGACAAGGTAAAGTGTCCTGGCAGTTCCGGAGAGGAGACCGAGAAGGTCCTGCAAGACCTCCCCGGCCACCCTACCTCCCTCATGGGCGGTGGACTGGAGCTTCTCCGCCAGGAGGTGGCGGATAAGAAGATCACTCTGGAGCTCCTGGGAGCCACTACGGACCCCCAGGTACCCAGAAAGGAAAAGAGACAGGGACGGAGCAAGGCCCCTGGTCAGGCTGACAGGGGGCGCTCTACCTCCAAACAGGGGAAACAGAACAATCCCCCTAGGACCCCCTCTTCTTCCTCCGCGGGACCCCCTCACACTGCAGTGGGGGCTCAAGCCCGCTCTCAATCCCGCCACCCTCCCAGGCACGGGATACCGGCCAGCTCCCACAAAGCCCGTGGGAAGCCGCCGCGAAAGTGACACTGGACTCTGGCGGGGTTGTAGCCACTATTCAGAGTGCTAGAGCCCCCTCTACTAGGGCTGTGTATGATGGAAGGTGGAATGCCTTTTTGGACTGGTGTGAGCTACAGGAGCCACCTGTGGTGGCTCATATAGCTTCGGCCCAGAAGGTGTTAGATTTCCTGCAGGACCGCCTGGACCTTGGTCTGGCGTTCTCTACACTGAGGGGTTATTTAGCGGCTATTGATGCCTGCCACCTGGGGGTGGCAGGCAAAGGCCTTTCTAAAATCCCTGAGGTGGTCCAGTTCATGCATGGTGTGGACCATTTGAGACCTGTGACCAGAGCCTTGTTTCCTGTTTGGGATCTACAAGTGGTTCTTGAGGGCCTTTGCAAGGCACCCTTTGAACCGATTGGGAGGACCTCTTTGAAACATTTAAGTTTCAAAACAGCTCTTTTGCTTGCCTTGTCTACGGCTAAGCGTGTGAGCGACCTTCATGCGCTCTCTGTGAGCCCTGATTGTATGAGGTTTCTCAATAATGACTCCAAGGTTCTTCTTAAACCTCATTTGAGTTTTATTCCTAAGAACCGAGTGGTCCCGAAGGAACCTGTTGTTTTGACGGCTTTCCATCCTCCTCCGTTTGCATCAGAGGAGGATAGGCGTCTTCATTGTCTTTGTCCAGTTAGGGCCCTGAAGGCCTACTGTGATAGGACGGTGGACAGCAGGTCTACTTCTCAGCTTTTCGTGGTCATGAATGCCCGTCAACGGAAAGCGGTGTCCAAACCCACTCTGTCGAGATGGCTTGTGGATGCTATTAGGTTGGCTTACACCCGGTCTGGGTCTGAAGTGCCGGAAGCACTTAAGGCCCACAGTACTAGGGGTGTGTCTACCTCTTGGGCTTTGTCCAAAGGTGTCTCCATTGAGGAGATTTGTGCAGCGGCGAATTGGTCTTCGCCGTCCACCTTTGCGACCTACTATCACCTGGACGTTGCGCCTTCTGCTATGGCGCATACGTTTCTGGGTGCTGCTGCCCTTCCTACTATGTAGTGGGGCGGCTCTCTCCCCTTCCTGAGATAGCATGCTGCTGTCTCTAGGGTACGTGGGGGGACCCTGAGTTTTTCCCTTATATTATTGCAATTTTATAAGGTGGACCTGTGTCTGCCCTTAGTGCATAAGGCAGGCCTCGGTCTGTCAGGGTCTTTTTCTGTCTGAACACGCCCAGGCCCTGTGGGTCTGGGTCGGATCAGTCCTGAAAGGGGTCACGTCGGTTGACAGGACCTCCTTTCCGGGTGTGGTCGGTGTGCACGACAGTCTTGTCGGTTCATGACTTCTCGGGGAGTATATGAGTCCCATAGGGGGACCTTGTCTGGAGGTATGACAATAAACGTATAGGTTCCGAACGGAACCATGTTTATTTAATACCGGAGGACAAGGTCCCCCGAATAAAGCCCCTCGGTTCGCTAGTTGCGGGCGCAGAGGTGCGGCTTTAGAGGAAGTTATGATAGCCCGCAGGGCTTTTATACACTCGGGGGCGGCGCCCTCGTTTGTGATTGACAGCCCTACCGACAAATGATATTTCTCGTACGGGAGCTTATGAGTTTTACTCTGTTGCAGCGCCAGATGGCGCTGGTTATCCCATAGGGGGACCTTGTCCTCCGGTATTAAATAAACATGGTTCCGTTCGGAACCTATACGTTTTATGCCAATTGTGTCTATGGCACTGCACAGCATGATGCTCTGGTCCTGTGGTAGCAGCCAGTCTACTTAGTGGCAGCCTACAGAATACAGATGGTGCTGATTACTGCAATGTAAGGATATATTCCATAATCCTGTGTCAATGACGTCTCCAAAAAGAAGGAGAAAAAAAACTGGATATTGTCTGTGTTTTTGGATATTGTACTATCTATACTATAATTTTGCGAATGTCTGTCTGAGTGAGTGAGTGAGTGAGTGAGTGTCTGTCTGTCTGTCTGAAACAGCGTTTCTCCTCAGTGGCTGGAGCAATTGATCTGAAATCGCATCACCATTAGCATATGCACACACCTGACATAACTGTGAAGCCCGTTTGTCACTTTCACAAATCGTATGCTGTATATTAGCATTTTTATGGTGTATCTATATCTATTTAGCCTACAGTACCTTTTGTGACCACACATGTTAAGGGAGGGGCGCTGTTGTTCAGGCCATGCACAATCACACACAAACCCACACACACACACACACACACACACACACACACACACACACACACACACACACACACACACGGGGGGGGGGGGGGGGGGGGGTGTGCAGGCGGGCGGGCGGGCGGGCGGGGGGGGGGGTTCTGGCCCTGTTACAGATGTTGTCCAAAAATCATGCAGATCGCTACACAGTATCTCTGTAGCCGTTAAATGGAACGGGTATTTCTTACATTGATGCTCCTACATATTAGCATGCAAGCACCAGTTAAAGTTACTTTCCATCCCTCATATACTGTGTGCACAGTGCACATCCCATAACCCACACACTGCACATCATTTCGGAGCTCATATCTTTGAACGGGTAAGGGCTAGTTGTGATTGATTTGGCATTAGTGTTCTTCTAGCTTATTGGTACTCAAATTGAAGTATGTCTTGTAGGCCTACTTGGCTTGAAAAAAGGGTATTTGACCTATTTTCTAGTTCTTAGCTAAAGAAATCGGTATCGGAAAAATCGGTTTTGGCAGGTCAGACCTTCATAAAACCGGAGGATCGGTATCGGCCAAGAATTTTGCAATCGGTCCATCTCTACACTGGATCCATACGGAACACAGGTACTTTTTCCCCCATTTCCTGAGAAGTAACGGTTATGAACATACAAGGTTTAGGCCAGACAGCGACGGTATATTATTATAACTACTAAAGTATCTCTCATCTCCCTCTCTCTCCCCCTCAGTGTTGTGTCGCTCTCTCACTCTCATTTCTCCTCCTCACTATGGCAAGCACACACACACACACACACACACACACACACACACACACACACACACACACACACACACACACACACACACACACACACACACACACACACACACACACACACACACACACACACACACACACACACACACACACACACACACACACACACACACACACACACACACACACACACCTTCTCCTCCAGCCGGTGTATCAAAGCTCATGTCTAGATTGAGATATTTCCTGAACTCCAGAGAGAGTAAGTGTAAGAGAGAGAGAGAGAGAGAGAGAGAGAGAGACCGAGAGAGAGAGAGTCCAAGGATAGTGATAGTCTGTCTGGGTGCCAAACGCCTGTAGCAGATGGAGTAAGAATGCCATTTCCTTCTCATGAGGTAGTAGAAATCACGGTCCAGGTCTCCCGTGCATAAACTACATTACTTTTATGGACTGTGCGGTGCATCTTTATGGATCAATAACATTGTCTTGTGTCGTGCTGGACTGTGCCATAAATGTGCTATATATCAAGTCACATCATGTTGTTATTATTAGTGTGGCAAACTAGCCTACGAAATAGAGCTGGGCATTATAGCCGGGGACCCAGTCACCAAAATGGGAGAGGACCTGTGATGTTTTGCCGTACTTTTTATTCTGTGACTCATCACTTTTCACAGTTTTGGGGGGCCGAAATTTAGCCCAAGGAATGTTTTTCATGCAAAACAAATGCTTGCAATGGATTCAGAATCATGAAGAACCCCAATTGGGACAGTGAATATACAAATGGCCATAACTTCTTTCGCGATGTTTCCAGCAGAGTAGGCCTCAATCTGTGGACCATAATGACCAAACTAATAGATAAAACAAAAATAAAAAGTAAAGCAGAAAATCACAGGTTCAACTCTATTCCTTGAGCTATACTATCAATATCGTATTGTGGCAATAAGCTTTTTTCCCTCCAAAAATCTAAATCTACAAGCATATCGGCTATTTTCTTTATTTTTGAAAAATTCCGAAAAATGTTGAAAGTATAAATTACACCATATCACAATATTATGATATCCAACATTCCAGACTCTATATGCAGTCTCATATCACCATATGGATACAATATTGATATATGGCACAGCCCTACTACAAAACTACTGTCTCATATAATATCACATGATAAGCATCAGTTGCAGTACCTTTGGCAATGATGAATGCCCAGGTCAGCCGATGTATATAAATGTAAATATCATATCAATATCATATCGTTCAAGAGTTTAGTTATGATAGCTGCAAGGCAAGAATCTGTCAAAGGAAATGAAACAGGCCAATATTCTATCAACCTTTGTTTTGGTAATGTTGGGACTTTTTACAGACACACAGTAAAATCCTCAGTGTTAATTTATATCCATTTGTTACTCATCGAAAGTACAAATGGACGAGAGAGAGAGAGAGAGAGACAGTGGCGTCAGTTCAGCAAAAGCTAGGATATGGCAAAGATGGGAGTCCTCATGGAAAAGAGGCATTACATTTTGTATAACACGGTTCTATTGTGAAAATAGCAGATCTACATGCTCACAACGCCTCGCGCTGCGAGGCATTGTGAGCATGTAGATCGGCTATTTTCACAATGTCTGAAAAAAAACTAGTATTTTCAGTTTTTTACCCAGGTTTCTAAGGTTTCTTGGGCTGGATATGGCAGCCTGGAATGGTTGTTCAATTGCAGCTAAACTTAGCATAAATGTGCCACAATTAACAATAATGCATTGCACCTGTGCAGCTGACCTGCGGAACCTGGTGAATATACCATTTTGTCAAGCTGGGAAGAATACAAGTCTGGAGAATATAATCATAATACCTTGTTAAAGTGACCATTTTGTTAAATTTTGCATTTGTAGTTATTTTACTGTAATTTAACAACATAATAACCAGCGCAGATAGACAAAAAGACATTCATGGATTTATATTTAAAAGTAACATTTATTTTTCCCCCTGGACACAGTGTATGGCAGCTGCATACCCCTGCCATACCCAATTGACGCCCCTGGAGAGAGAGAGAGAGAGAGAGAGAGTCAAAGAGGGATATTCCGAAAGCCGGTGGCAGACAGAAAGATGAGAGTCGGAGAGATAAACAGAGACAGACTGAATTACAACACTAAAAGGAAGAGACACAAAGAGACAGAGAGAGACAAAGACAGGGAAATAAAGAGACACAGACAAGGTGATATGAGATGAAAGTGTGAAGAATTAGAGAAAGTGGGAGAGTGAGGAAAAGGGAAGTTTTACTCTTCCCCATACAGAGTAAAAGAACAAAGAAAGACAAGGTAAAAATCTCAGTTTAAGTTTAACTGAGGGTACAAAAACGCCCATCACCCCGCACGCACACGCACACACACACACACACACACACACACACACACACACACACACACACACACACACACACACACACACACATATGGGTAAACATACTGAACACAGGCATGTGCACACACACACAAACACACACACACTAGGGATGGGACGATAAGCGATATTATCGTTTATCGTGATAAAAAACACTCACGATAATCGTATTGTGGAGATTTAATTTATCGTGCTATCGTCCTCCGTCATGCACTGGGACGAATTTACCTTTTTTTTGCCGAGCTGCATATATCCAGTGCCACTTAAACAATCTATAATTGTTAAAAGGTACTTGCCGGTATAATATACGTACTTGATACAGTCTTTTTTCACTCTCTACCAAATGTCAAAAAATAGCCGATCTGCAAACTCACTACATGTCGCAACTGGTACATGATCCGCCCCAGGATAATGGATTTTGATTATCGAGATAATATCGCAAATCGTGATTTCTTTTGTCACAATAATCGTGATATTCAATTCTCATATCGTCCCATCCCTAACAAACACACACACACACACACACACACACACGGAAGCATAAGCATGCAACGTGCGCGCGCGCGCACCGGAGTCGTTGGCATGGTGTCCGACTGCTTTGTAGCCAAGCTGGATTACATTACAGAGCTATGTGACTTTGACTGTGGCCTCCTTTTCACGCATGGCTCATATCAACCACTGACAAATGAATGGCAGCTGCCCGGGCTGGAGGAATAAATACTGCAGGGGTCCAGTTTGATACACGTTCCTTTTATGAGGTATGAGGTTCTTTTTTATTTCTCTTTATTTTTTCATTCATGCGTCGTGCCGGCGGCTTTTAGCTGCCAGGCAGCCCGGTCCGCCAGGGTTCACCAGACGCAGGCAAGCCGTTCGTCATCACAGACAAACATGTTCCCGATCAAACATCAAACATCCAACAAACGTGCCAGTTCAAACACCTGGATTCGAACCCGGGCCACCAAACGCCTACCTACAGTACCTACCGCTCAGCCGAAAGGGGAACCCCCCACCACCCAACCCAAACTCCCCCGGCCGAGGGAGATATTAGGTTTCTGCCTGGGCTTCAAGCCTATTTTTTTGCTACACCAACAAAGCAGCCTGATGTGTTCCACAGGCTCTTTTACGCAGACCTAAATCATCACTTTTGAAGACACATGATCGAGATAGCATTCTTACTCGGAGAGTTATACCATATCTCACCTCACTACGCGATAAATTAAAAAAAGTTCTTGGCTTAGATCAGGGGTTTTCAAAAAAGGTTGAGACCCAAAAGGGAAATTTGGTGTCTCCTCAGACTCAGGATTAAAAAAAATATACATATATATATTAATCGTATGTTATATTGTATTAACATTAAAAGTTCAAGTTCCCTTCCATTGTGGTTCGTCCTGAGGCGGAATGTTGTGCAACTGAAATAAATACAGTCCAAAGAGGCAAACGTATAGTATAGAATCAAAGCTGGACAAAACAAAGCGTCCAGGTTTGTCTGTCGTGGTGGGTATGTGTGTGAAGTGTGAGAACATAGCTACACATAGCTATAGTACATTAGATAAGAGCCACCAGGGCACCGATCCCACGGATGTGGCTGAAAATCTCTACCATACTAGCATACAGATTGGACAAAATTCATTCATTAAATGTATTTTAAAGTTACATAGTGCCGCTTTAACAGCCGATATAGACTGATTTCTCAGAGCGGCAACCATAACTGCGGTGTCAAGCGCCACACACACACACTGTGTGTGTGTGTGTGTGTGTGTGTGTGTGTGTGTGTGTGTGTGTGTGTGTGTGTGTGTGTGTGTGTGTGTGTGTGTGTGTGTGCGTGTGTAGCTGTGGTGCGCTGAAACCACAGCTACACGGCAGCGCTCTGGAAAAGGGTCTATATACCTCATTGCCCGGGGTCCCCCAGGGCACTATTCTATGTCCACTCCTTTTCTCCTTCTATGCCAATAAATAACTACAATCTACAAGCTCTTGTGGGGGTCCCTGCTTCGTCTCTCTCTCAACTAAGGGGTCCTTGGCCTGAAAACGTTGAAGACCCCTGACTTAAAATGATCTTTACGGTTCTGCAAAAAAGGAAAAAAAAAGATGAGCGCACCGGAGATCAATGGCTGCCTGCATCCCTTCAGGGACTGATGAATTGGCACCGATATCACTACTCCATCGCTCAGACGCTCCCTGGAAGGCTCTGTGCCGAGATGCGTAAGCGTTTTTCTGTCGCGATGCGAGCCAAATCAAAAAGTGAAATGTGAGTGTTTTGTCCTCCCTGACCTGGAATATGAGATGTGCTACCTTTTTTTTCCTCATATATTTTTTGGGGAAATATGATCACTAGTACTCAACGTTAGGTAATGTATCAACTGTGCTTTTGCACTGCTGGTATATTAGTATAATTCTCAGTAGTACAAAAACGCCAAAGCAAACAATAACCTATATGAGAGGAATGTATTACAAATCAAAGTATCCACCTGCAGAAATTAATCAGCCGAGTGAGCCAACATTTCATTTAATGTGATTTCATTTCAAGAGCACAAACGAGTCTACAGTAGGTTGGAAAGCATTATTTGGTCGTTTCCTGCTCCCAAATGGCAGAGATCTCTCATTTCAGAGGCAAAATGTTCATTTACTCAGATCATTAGGTTTGGGGGCAGGGTCGTGCTGGGCCCCTGATTCAGCCCGGGAAAAAGAGTTGGAGAGGCCCTCATTGCGCGCTATAGAGGGAGATCTCTCTCTATAGCGCTGCTGCTACTCAAAGATTTGCCATTTCAGATCATGACAAGTGACAAGCCAGTGGGCTAATTACATGAGTTATATTTCGTCGTTGTCGGGTGGAAACCTTGTATGTCCAAAACCGTTTGTTTTGTATTTATCATTTTACAACGCCTCGCACCGCGAGGCGTTGTGTGCTTGTAGATCTGCTGTTTTCACTACTTTTGTGCAACGGCCTTGTATGATGAAGCAGGGCTTTGCTTTGCAAAAAAAATTACAAATTTGAAACTTGGAGATACGAGTTTTCTGCCCGACAGTGACGATTTACTTTGTTGACCGCCCAGCCCCCAAAATGGAACGAAGGCCGACATCGTATTTTTATTCATTTCCTAATGGCCGGCCTGGACCGGCCGGGAATGAACCGGCCGCTCGGGAGTTGTCCCGCTTTTCCCAATGGCCAGCACGTCCCTGTTTGGGGGACACAGTGCAAAAACTGTTAGAGAATGTTCCATCTCCTGTACTTTTCCTCTGTCAGACAGCTGACATTTGTCAGTGGGTGGAAAATGTAGGGCATTGTACAACTTTTCAAATGCGACAGTTTAGACATTTCCAAAACATGCAATGATAGCAAGCTCACAACTCGTCGCAATGCGACACATTGTTGTGCGAGTAGGGATGGGTAGGGTATTGGCAAGAACCTCACGATACAATAAGTATCACGATACCTGGTTCACGATACGATTGTATCACGGTATATTGCGATGCGATACATTGCGATATATTGAGGTGAACCACTGGAAGGCGAACTTACGACATCTAGAGAAGAGGAATGTCAGGACCGGACTTCTACCATTGGTTTCTAGCATGAGTTTTTTGTTGTTTTTTTTAGTATTGCGATACTACAGCCTGGAGTATTGATACATTATTGGAAGCAAAATATTGCGATATCGATTATATTGACAATCTCTAGTTGTGAGCTTGTAGATGGACTATCTTTGCCATTTGTCGTACAGCCTGGTATCATGTATGCAGGGCTTAAGTGTTTAGCGGTGCATGTAGTTTGTGACGTTGCTCACGTTACCTCATATGGGCCAGTGAGAGGTGACTGACAATCAGCTGCCACCTGGGATTGGCAAGCTGGCACACACTCTGCTACTGGAGGTCTGACAGCCTGCCGCACACACAGAAATGCATGTACAGCAGGGTTCCCCAATAGGCGGCCCGCGGGCCATTTGCTGCCCGCGGGGGGCTACGGTCTGGCCCCCACCAACCCCAGTAATAATGGTGGTATAAGAGCAGCAACTAGTATATCGTCGTTGTCGGGTGGAAACCTCGTATCTCCAAATGTGTATGTTCTTTCGCAAAGTAAAGCCCTGCTTCATCATACAAGGCCGTTGCACAGAAGTAGTGAAAACAGCAGATCTACAAGCACACAACGCCTCGCATCGCATTTTCAACCGACAACGACGATATCTGAACTGTCACTGGAGTAGCGGGAACTCCCCTGCAAGTGGCCCTCGGCTTGGTACCCTAGACTTCGGCCCTTGGGGAAAACTAATTGGGGAACCCTGATGTACAGTATGTTTATACTGTATGGGTGTGTGTGTGTGCGTGCATGCATGCATGCATTTCTGTGTGTGTGTTTGTGCGTGCATGCTTGAAAATACTCCGGTAAAAGTAAAAATACCTCAAAACTGTACTTAAGTACTGTACAGTACTTGAGTAAATGTACTTAGTTACTTTACGCCACTACCACGTACCACCCACACTCACACAGGGGATGTGATCCAGACCAGGGCTGGTTATTGAAGTGGTAAAGTCTGGGTTTGATCACAGTGCAACTGACAGGAAAAGCATTCAACACTCACCCTGTCCACAGTGGATACAGGCAGGCCAGTGGTGGAAATACTACTCACATTTTGTATTTGAGTAAAAGTATCAATGCTGCAATGTAGTAGAAGTACTCTGTTACAAGTAAAAGTCATGTTGAGTAAAAGTACAAGTAAATAATTTGGGGACCCCCCTGGGGGTCCCGACCCACAGGTTGAGAACCACTGTGTTACATGGTCACGTTTGGCCCATTATCCCTGAAATGATTCTCTTTACTGCTTGATTTCTGTTCTCCCTTATTTCCCTATTCTCTTCCCGAAAACAACAAACAAACAATGCACAAAACATGATTTCACAAGGGATGGGAAAATTTCAGATCACGATTATTGTGGCAAAAGAAATCGCGATTTACAATATTATTGTGATAATCAAAATGCATTATCCTGGGGCAGAACATTTGCCAAAAAATAGCAGATCTACAAAGTTGAGACGCGTTGTGAGCTAGTAGATCGGTAAAAAAAAGACTATCAAGTATGTGTATTACTGTATACGTACTTTTTACCAATTATAGAAGGTTTAAGTGGTACCGGTCCGGATATGCAGCTCGGCAAATAAAAGGTGAATTGATCCCAGTGCATGACGGAGGACAATATCACGCTAAATTAAATTAGTGTTTGAGTGTGTTGAGTGTAAGTGAGTGTTTTTTTATCACGATAAAAGATAATATCGCGTTATCGTCTCATCCCTAGATTTCACCCACTTTACTTTGCAACTGTAAACCTGTGAAGTTCTGATTCTGATGCAGCACCACATTAGTTCTGTTCACAGTGCATAATAGCGCACACACACACACACACACACAC
Organism: Nannobrachium achirus; assembly: GCF_963921795.1. Classification (NCBI taxonomy): domain Eukaryota; kingdom Metazoa; phylum Chordata; class Actinopteri; order Myctophiformes; family Myctophidae; genus Nannobrachium; species Nannobrachium achirus. Next base: position 36,141,605 of record NC_137826.1, read on the forward strand.
ACACACACACACACACACACACACACACACACACACACACACACACACACACACACACACACACACACACACACACACACACACACACACACACACACACACACACACACACACACACACACACACACACACACACACACAGGATGGGGGCGGGTACACGGCTAATAAATCACTATCAATTTAGGACTCATTAACCAAAATCTATTGGCATCATTTAAATATGATATACTGTAATGTATAAGTGTTTCTCGTACAATATCGCCATGCTCTAGCAGTGCTCCAATCGGGCCTTTCACAATTATTACATAATAATCGCCTAATCATGATTAATAGAGATAATCTCAATTATTTTTGCATATTATGCATAATCATCATAATCATTTCCAAACATTTTTAAAAATAGCGTATATTTCAACGCATATTCGATGGGTAGACGACGTGACTGGAAGTATCCAATTTGTTTGCTGTCCAGAAAGCAGACCACAAATTAACAATATTAACAACAACAATATTAGCTTTAGAATAGGTCAAAGGGGGAAAGGGGAAATGTGCAGACATGGACATGCCTGACGTCCAAGTACTGTGCCTATTTCACACACACATGCCAGACAACGGGTACCAACTATCTGGCTTGTTTATACACAAAAACGCCCAATTAAGCTCCACTTTCGATTTGAAGGGCTTGGCTTTTCTCAGAAACCGTAGCTGATAAAAACAAGAGACAACCAGGAAACCACAAGGCAAGGTGGAAAACACCTTTAGAAAGACAACACGGGACTGTTTATTTTGAATTGATCGCCGCCTTGTAAACTCCACGTCCATACCGAGAGGGTCGGCTTGTCTGCTCGCTGCATATACGACGCAATGATGTCGTATTTGCCCATGTAGAGAACATTTTTTCGCTGTCGGATTTGGTTTTGTAACGTTTAAAGTAACGCCGAGACATTCGCAGTAAGACAGACCTGTGACAAGTGAGACTAAGGCATGCTGGGAGAGCCAAGACGCCCGGGGAGCAAATTAATTGGCTGAGTAATGACACAGCAGAGAAGGCTGCGCCTCTACGACTGAATGCAATAGCCTGTTCTCCCGACATGTGAAAACAGGCCTTGAGAAAGCGGCGTTATCAGCACTCCAAACAACACGCCAACTCACAGGTGTGAGTGAGGAGAAAACAAATGTGTCAGCTGCATTAGACAGAGGCAGACTATACCACACCACGACGCTGTACTATCAGGTGTATCCATGTTTGCTGCTGGTGGTCAGTCTTAGCACATTCCCCACAACAACTCATTCACAGGACTGTACGAAGCTTGGACGGGCAGATATTCGAAGATCAATTTCCATTTTGCATCTCAGAGTTTGCCAACGTTTTTATTTTCCCAAATATGGATATGACGTCTGACATCATAGATGTATTATGTTATAGACCACATGATACTCACACAATATGTCCATATATGGGCATCCCAGGCTATGGGCTTAATATTGATGACATCAGGGATCTCCATATATGGACATACAAGGGACAAGGACGGTCACAAGGACGGTCACAATGTGATGTCACAACAGGTCAGCAACTGTATCGAGGCGTTACAGACAAGATACGGACAAGATGTGACGGTTTTCACAGTTAACTGCGACCTACGGTTGCAATAATCCATTTGCTCCAAATTTGATAACATTTCTCTAGGTATGTTAGTTTTTCCAATCTAAAAATGTCCAAGATTATCCCATGCCATTCTCCCATTGTAGGCGGGTTTGTGGTTAGCCATCTTCAAGTGATTGATTTTTTGCTTGCCACCAGTAGCACCTGCAATAACGTTTTGTCTCTCGTCTGATTTATGCACTCAACATGCCCCAGGTACAAGGTTTCGAAATTAAAAGGTATTTGACAGTTAAATACTGAGCATAGTGACTTATGAAAACCTTTAATTTGGGACACTCCCAGGATATTCGATAATTTAAAAGATTATGCCCAAGCCCATATGAAGACATTATTTAGACCATACAGTAGGTCTGTAGCTGGGTTCAGCAGTAGTTACATCATGTCAAATGAAAGTCAATGAATATTTAATTGAGTGAGCCTTTATTCTCCTATTAAAAAAATCTATTGAAAGCAAAATATTATTTGGGGGGCTTTTGAGGGGAGCCCCACTTCTGAAAGTGATGAAAATAAGATTGAATCAAATCAAATCAAATCAACCTTTATTTATAAAGCACATTTACACAATCGAAATTGACCAAAGTGCTGTACAACAGAACACAAAACCATCACCAACATTACTGTAAGAACAATCTTAAAAACAATAGTGTAAACAAAAACAATCAATCAAACTGTAAACAAAAACAATCATTAAAAACAATAGCGACAAAATGTACATATCAGAAACAATAAGCAACTCCAACATGAGTTTAACTGTGAATAAAAGCTAGAGAATAAAAATATGTTTTAAGCCGGGATTTAAAAGACTCAATGGAGTTTGCACTTCTAATAGAGATGGGCAGGCTGTTCCAGAGCCTCGGGGCGGCTGAGGCAAAGGCGCGGTCGCCCCTACTTCTCAGCCCGTTGGGCCTATTTGGAACTTCTAAGAGCAGCTGGTTGGCTGACCTTAGTGCTCTATTTGGGACGTATAGATCCACCAGTTCAGACAGGTATAGGGGGGCCAGGCCGTTCAGGGATTTATAAGTAAATAAAAGAATTTTAAAATCAATTCTAAAATTGACAGGGAGCCAGTGCAGTGCTGCTAAAACTGGAGTTATATGCTCATGCTTTTTTGTGCCAGTAAGAAGGCGTGCAGCCGCGTTCTGTACTAGTTGTAGACGCCGGAGTGAAGACTGATCAATGCCAGAGAGGAGAGAGTTACAATAGTCCAATCTAGAGGATATGAATGCATGTATTGCCATTTCCAGTTGTTTTGGTGGGAGGTATGGTTTGACTTTGGCTATTAGGCGTAGTTGAAAGAAGCTGCTTTTGACTATAGAACTAATGTGTTTGGTAAATGTGAAATTACTGTCAAAGGTGACACCCAGATTTTTGACGGAGGGACAGATGTTAGTGCTAAGGGAACCCAGATTAGTATTGGTGGATGGAGCAGTACCGAAGAATATGACTTCTGTCTTATTTTGATTTAAGTTTAAAAAGTTTGTGTCCATCCAGGATTTTATGTCATCTAGGCAGTCATGTAGGCGTTTAAGTGAATTATGGGAGTTGATATTGATGGGTAGATAGATTTGTACATCATCAGCATAGCAGTGGAAAGCGATATTATGTTTCGTGAAAATTGACCCTAGTGGTAGCATATATAGGAGAAATAGGATGGGGCCAAGGATAGAGCCTTGGGGGACCCCAGAGGTAAGGGGGGCAGAGGGAGATGAGAAGTTACCTAGTTGGACCGAAAAACTTCTACTTGTTAGGTACGACCGGAACCAGGCCAAGGCAGTGCCAGATATGCCTACATGGTGCTCTAGGCGCGAGATTAAAATATTGTGGTCGACGGTGTCAAAAGCAGAGGAGAGGTCCAAAAGAACCAGGACAGAAGAGCGACCATTATCAGCAGTTAAAAGCAAATCATTAAAAACTCTCAGTAGGGCAGACTCAGTACTGTGGCCGGGCTTAAAGCCAGATTGAAACTTCTCGTGTATGCCATTAGTAATTAAAAAAGATTGTAGTTGAATATAAATGACTTTTTCCAAGACCTTGGAGAGAAATGGCAGATGTGAGATAGGCCTGAAATTAGACAGAGTAGAGGGATCAAGGTTTTTCTTTTTAAGAATAGGATTCACCACATCATGTTTCAGGGGGACAGGGACATAGCCAGAGAGGAGAGAGGCGTTGATTATTAATAGCACACTTGGGCCAACGGCAGCAAAAACTTCCTTAAAGAGTCGGGATGGTATGGGGTCAGTTAGGCAATTTGTGGGCCTCAGGTGCATGACCAGGTCGGTGAGTGTGGATAGGGATACCGGTTCAAACTGTCTAAGAGTGGGAATATCAGGGCGAGGAGAAGGGGGAGGGTCCAGGGTTGAAGTGGGATGCATTGACCGTAGGTCAGCGATACGGTCAATAAAAAATGTCTGGAAATTTGTGCATAATAGAGGTGATGCGACTATGGGAGATGTGTCACGAGGATTTGTCAGAGAGTTAAAAATATTAAAAAGGACTATATTGAATGGACTAGCCCAGAGGTTTTCATAATTTTTCATGTCACGGACGCCCAAATTGACTTTCATTAGGCCACAGACGCCCATTTCAAATGATTCCGTCCAAGGGACCCTGACATGAGAAGATGGGTCTGTTTAAATTAAATTATCTAAATGTCACAGCTAATACACAGCGGTGACACTGAAGCATACTGCTAGAATAGTCACTATAGTCACTTAATTTATATAGTGAAATAAAACAATTCCCTGTCACCCCTCAAGGGTCCCCGGGTGGGTCCCCCTGGACTCCACTTTGAAAACCACTGGACTAGCCAACCTGCGCTGTGTGCAGCCCATTGATACCTGCTAAAGCATTCCAGAGGAGCCCACAGGGCTTAAACCCACACCATGCCGCTGTGATGTTTAAGTGCAGGTGTCTTGTATGTAATGCGTCACCTATTCTCTCTCTCTCTCTCTCCCCTTGTCGCTCTCCCTAACGCCTCCCCGACTGTTGACTGATGGCTGCCAGGGCCATTAGATAGTCTAATTCCACCGTGCCTCGGGCCCTTGGACATTGTTATGCGGCCTGCTAACTTCCAAGTCTAGCCTGTCTGTCAGCATGCCTGCTATTCGTCAATCTGTCTGCCTGTCTGCATGTCTGCCCATATGTGTGCCATCTGTGTCTGCCTGCCTGCAGGTTTGCCCAATCTCTGCGTCTATCTATACCTGTCTGTACGTTTGCATTGTCTACGCGTAGCCCCGTCCTAGTACACATCTGCCTTTCAATGCCTGTCCACACTAAGCCCTGTTTGTTGCACACCGAAAAACAGCGTCACAAATAGTCACAACTGTGAGAATGCAGATCGGCTTGTTCGGCACGCGACAAAGTGTAACGCAGGCATTATGCCTCCCATCTGCCTTGTCTGTGTTTCTGTGCGTCACTCAGCCACTTAGATGACAGTGCAGCTCTACACTGTTGTTCAGAGGCCTTTTTGCAGCACTTTGCAGCACTTAAGGTCAGAGCACAACAACGGTTGCCACGACGCCATCTATTATTAACACAGTACATCTACCGTTGCCCGGCAGGCAGGGCCGCTGGCGTGCACGCAGACACACACACACACACGCACGCACATACACGCACACACAAGCATCTTTAGATGAGTTTGCAGTCAGTATAGAAGACCAGACTGATCTGTCAGCTATGAACAGACATTAGCCGTCTGCTGGACTGTCTGGAGCATCTGGAATCCCACACATGCACACGCAAACCACGCACACACGCATACGGAGACACACAGACGCACGCACGCACTCACTCAGACACTTATTTATGCTGTATTGTATAAATATGTACGCATATGAAAGTGGGCAACACAATGTTTGAGTCATGCAGCTACAATGCACACACGCATGCATGCACACACACTCGCACACCGAAACACACGCACACAGTGTGTGTGTGTGTGTGTGTGTGTGTGTGTGTGTGTGTGTGTGTGTGTGTGTGTGTGTGTGTGTGTGTGTGCGCGTGCGTGCGTGCGTGTGTGCATGCGTGCGAGACTGTGGCCATACAGTATCTGTGTGTGCGTGCTATTGTGTGTGTGAGTTTATGTGTGTGAGTGGCTGCGAGCGCTCACATGTGTGTGAGTAGAGTACTGTATGTGTTGTTGATTGGACAGGTTGAGAGCTTCGTCAAGGAAGCATCAAGTGTTTCGGCAAACTGTGCCACCTCTCTAGGCTTTGACGTTTCACAGGCAGCTTATGATCACTCTATCCATCTCCATCACTCTCTCACCCTATCCATCAGTCTCTCCCAATCACTCCATCATTCTCTCACTCTATCCATCTATTTCTCCATCACTCCATCATTCTCTCACTCTATCCATCTATCTCTCCATCACTCCATCATTCTCTCACTATCCATCTATCTCTCCATCACTCCATTATCTCACTCTATCCATCCATCTCTCTCAATCACTCCATCATTCTCTCACTCCATCCATCTATCTCTCTGCATCACTCCATCATTCTCTCACTCTCTAGAGCATCGCAGCGGAAGTGGTTTACTGGTGCCACTTAAACATCTCTTTCACGAAAATATTTATAACAATTATGTTAAGCCTTGAACCAAGCCATCCAGGATTGCAGTGAATCATGACCATACAACCTTTGTTTCTATGAAAAGAACATTTAAAAAATCTCTAAACAAAGGGTAGTTATTAAATGTAGTATATCAAATAATGTAATATTAAAATATGTTTTCGCATAGGATCAAAGATTGTATGGTCATGATTCACTGCAATCCTGGATGGCTTGGTTCAAGACTTAACATAATTGTTATAAATATTTTTGTAAAAGTCTATGGGGAAAATGAATGGGAGATTTTAAGTGGCACCAGTAAGCCACTTCCGCTGCGATGCTCTCCATCCATCTATCTCTCTTCATCACTCCATCATTCTCTCACTCTATCCATCTATCTCTCTTCATCACTCCACCATTCTCTCACTCTATCCATCCATCTCTCTCCATCACTCCATCATTCACTCACTCTATCCATCTCTCTCTCCATCATTCTCTCACTCTATCCATCTATCTCTCTTCATCACTCCATCATCCTCTCACTCTATCCATCTAGCTCTCCATCACTCCATCATTCTCTCACTCTATCCGTCTATCTCTCCATCACTCCATCATTCTCTCACTCTATCCGTCTATCTCTCTCCTTCACACTCTCACTGTTCTAAAACCACTGTTCTAGACTTCATAAATTGGACCCGACAGCTTTTTTTACACTAAATCTCTTCGCCCCAAAATAATACCCTAGCCTAGCCGATATATTTTAAAAAGAATGTGACGCAATTTTTTGGATAATGTTCGCCCCAGAATATGGATGCTGGGGTTCAAGTGGTCAATTGCTTTTAGCACTTTTAGTCTCTTCCCATTATCTCTCCTTACCTCTAGTTGAAGAAAGATGGATAGGGAGGGGAGAGTACAAAGTGTTTCACAGAGTAATATCTCAAATGGGTCAGCTTTTACACTATCATAGTTAAATGACAATTAACAAATTAACAATTGATCTGAGCAGTGTGTACGTGTAAGGATGGGACGATATGGAAATTTCATATCACGATATTATCGCGATAATCAAAATCCATTATCTTGGGGCGGAACATTTGCCAAAAAATAGCAGATCTACAAGCTCACAACGCGTCGGCTATTTTTTGGCAAAGACATTTGATAGAGTGAAAAAAGACTGTATCAAGTACGTGTATTATAAGTACCTTTTACCAAATATAGAGGGTTTAAGTGGTACCGGATATGCAGCTCGTCAAATAAAAGGTGAATTGATCCCAGTGCATGACGGAGGACGATATCATGATAAATTAAATCTCCACGATACGATTATAGTGAGTGTTTTTTATCTTGATAAACAATAATATCACGGATGGTCCCATCCCTATGTACGTGTGTGTGTGTGTGTGTGTGTGTGTGTGTGTGTGTGTGTGTGTGTGTGTGTGTGTGTGTGTGTGTGTGTGTGTTTGTGTGTGTGTGTGTGTGTGCTTGTATATGTGTATGCGTGCACGCACATGTGTGTGAGTGTGTATGTGTGCATGTGAGAGAGAGAGAAATAGAAGTACTCGCTCCCTGTGCAGTACTAAATGTGTGCACAGAACAGAAGGCAACAGCGTCAAGGTTACACACGCACACATGTGCGTGTGCACACACACACAAACACACGCTATTTTTGGATGGGAGTTACTCATTGTTATGAATAAGCTAGAAAAATACAAATGTCTGAGCGTGTGTCTTTGAACGTGCGTTTCTTTGAATGTGTGTGTGTGTGTGTGTGTGCATGGGTGCTTGCGTAACTACACAACTCTAGGTCTAGCAAGTCCCATTAAAGTGTGTTTACCAAGTCGGTGTGTTTGTGTGTGATATGTTTGTCTGTGATGATGAGCACGTTTGATCCTCCTGTGTGAATGTGTGTCTATTTGAAGCCAAGGTGAACATATCATTCACACACACACATGCACACGCACACGTGTACACACGCACGCACGCACACCCACACACACCTAGTCTGTGAATGAATGAATGAAACAACCACAACCCATTTCCAGTCTTTCATCGCACTATTGACTCCCAGGAGGTGAAAACAGGTTTTATTTCTCTTTCTTTGAGTGGAGCGGTGTCACATTGCGTGTGATGTTTCCTTTGCCATGGGCGCTCACGTTTCAAACTTCCATACCTCTCTCCTACACAATGGTTGTTCTCAAACTATGGTCCAGGGCCCACTGGCGGGCCATGAGGATATTGCAAGTGGGCCCTAGAGATGGGACGATAATAGATGGGACGATAATAGTTATTATCGTTTATCGTGATAAAAAAAAATTATAATAGTATCGTGGAGATTTAGATTTATCGCGAAATTGTCCTCTATCATGCACTGGGATCAATGTAGCCTTTATTTGCCAAGCTGCATATCATCCGGTACCATTTAAACCCTCTATTATTGGTAAAATGGACCTGGAAATAACGTCTTTTTTTCCCCCACTCAATATCACTTTGCCAAAAAAAAAAAAACCTTTGGCAAATGTTCCACCCCAGGATAATGGATGTTGGGGATATTTTGATTATCGCCATAATATCGTAAATCGCAAAAGACGAAGACGTCCTTTAACGAGGCAGCCTGTCAGATGACGTGTTGCCAGTGATGGAAAAAGTATTCAAATGTTTTACTTGAGTAAAAGTATCAATACTGCAATGTAGAACAACTCTGTTACAAGTAGATGTCCGGAATTCAATAAGTACAAATGTATTGGCATCAAAATGTACTTAAAGTACCAAAAGTAGAAAGTACTCATTATGCAGAATGTCCCATTTCAAGTTTTCAAATGTGTAGAAAAATCTTTTGAAAATAGCAGATGTACTAGCTTAAGAGAATAAAAATAGAGGAGAAAAAAAAACATTTACAGAGTGATAAATTGTGATAAAATGTTATAGAGGCTATTTTGCACTGATAAAAGTATGAATACCGGTGTGCTGGCCTTGAGCTCTTTACTTTCACGTTGTGTGTCGCCTATGGGCACAAAAAGTTTGAAAATATAATGTATTACGCACTCAGCATACAGCATCAGCCTTGGAAAGAGGAAAATGAGTCTGGAAGATAAAAACTGGTCTGCAAAGCATCTCCTGCAAACTTGCAGAAAGTGACATTGACATAATAATCTGCCAAGTGTCAACCCCACTCTTACATTTACTATTGAACCTCGCTGTGCTGCATGTGAAACTTTATACAGAGATACAGTATGCCGTTGGCATCACGGTTACTAATGGAAGGCTATGAGGATACAAACAAGAGCTGTGGGGTAAATAAGCCCTAAAAACATGCCAGCAGATTCCTAACCAAACCACAGATTTTTACATGCCAGCTGTGTCAACTTTAACATATTTGGCTTTGTCCACTGTCGACAGACTGTAAAACAGACAGATTTTGATAACTAACAGGCATGCAGAGACGCTGGTAGCAACGCCAGAGTGTTAGCTGTGTAAGCTCCAAGCAGTCACAGGTCAAGGCATACATTTGCATACATTTTAGTAAATCATTTCTGAAAGGAGCTTGGTGAAGTTGCGTGGCATATCAACAAATCCCATGCCACGCCGATGGAAGCAAGAAGTCAAGTCGAAGGGAAAGGTGTGGGAAAATGCAGGATATAAACTCATTATGGCAGCGTCTGATTTCCCAGAGCTATATTTATACCCAATCATATCTTTGAGGTGGAAACAGGCCTCAAAAGAAAGAAGTGAGGTGTGCCAGGTTTGATAACATGCAGTGTAGAATAGATTAGGAATGAGACTAAAATGGCAATTTCATGCTTAGCCTCCCCATTACCGGAGAACTAGAATGGCTACACATTTACTTTCACTTAGAAACCCTGGACAGTCCTTCCTGTCGTCACCCTGTCCCATCCCTATTCTGGGGCAAACATTCAGCAAAAATAGCAGATGTACAAGTTCAAAAGCGTGTCACGTAACGTTGCAATGCGTTGTGAGCTTTTAGATTTGGCTATTTTCTTCTTTTTTTTAAGATTTGTTTTTGGGCTTTCATGCCTTTATTGATAGGACAGTAGACTGACCGGAAATGGGGAGAGAGATGGGGAGTGACATGCAGCAAAGGTCATACCACATAGGCATCAGAGCCTATGTGGTATGCGCCTGGACCAGTAGGCCAGTGGACGCGCCCCTTAGTTTTGGCTAATTTCTGCAAAAAGCTTTTTGTGTAGAGCAGTGGTTTTCAACCAGTGGTCCGGGGACCACCAGTGGTCCTCGAGGTGGTCCCCAGCTAAACGATGGACAGTTGGTAACCAACCATATAGATCTTTAACTCTTTGAGAGTGTAAAATTAAAACAAATGGACCCAATTTTACACTCTCAGGGGTTCTTAAGTATTAGCTGCATCACTTAATTTACAAGTCTACACAAATAGAGAACGTAGAGGAATTGTTATTTTGATCAACGTTTGCCTGTCATCTCTCCTATGGACTTGTTGCTATTGATAAACCAAGCATCTACAACTCGTCACCTTGGATTGGACTCTATATTTCTCCTTTACAGGTACCAACATCAATACAGCAAGGAATTGTAGACAAAATACTATCCAACGATAACAAAATATACGAAGTGTGGGGTCTGAGAGGCTAAATGTCATCAAATGGTGGTCCGTGGCTCAAACACTGAATAAATAATGGACCTTGATATGAGAAAGGTTGAAAACCAGTGGTGTAGAGGTAAAACAATCAGAAGGCTCGGTACAGTAGAGTGCAATCCTGGGGGACTCTGGTCAATGACATGGTTTAAGGGGTTGAATATTGATCCCACTGTGCATAGTGGTGGTTTGCAATCAAATCCTTGGGAGGGTTGCAGGGGCTCCCCAGCAGAATTAGTTAACGTATAGGCCGATACATTTAATATGACTGTCTTATACGTTGTGAGTATAAAGTATGATTTGTGACATAAAAATCAATAAAGGTTAAAAGGCTTTGGAATCATCAGCAATGATGAAATTTCACTAGTGCCTGTGTGGAAGTCCGCTGCGTTGGGTAGCTGTCGGTGACGCGACCCATGCACATACATACTGCATATACACCCCCTGTCCAGCCACTCGCTAATGTAACTAGTATATATCATCGTTGCCGGGTGAAAACCTTTTATGTCCAAAACCGTAAATTTTTCATTAAAAAAATTATTTAAACTAGTGAAAACAGCAGTTCTACAAGCACACAACGCACCGTGAGGCGTTGTGTGCTTGTAGATCGGCTGTTTTCACTACTTTTGTGCGACGGCCTTGTATGATGAAGCAGGGCTTTACTTTGCAAAGAACGTACACATTTAAAACTTGGAGATGAGGTTTCCTCCCGACAACGACGATATACTACACTCACTTAGTAATCACCCACCCAATGCACACACACACACACACACACACACACACACACGCCAACACGAATCCAATATCTCTCAACTTGACTGGAAGGCACAGAGGTACTTAAAGACACTGATGAGTCACTGATGGTGATATCACCTTCACTGTTCCCATCAGTCCTCTCCCCTGTGACCGCCCTTAACACACTATGGAGATCCACATGCACACGCACACATGCAAACACGCACGCACGCACACACACACACACACACACACACACACACACACACACACACACACACACACACACACACACACACACACACACACACACACACACACACACACACACACACACACACACACACACACACACACACACACACACACACACACACACACACACACACACACACACACACACACACACACACACACACGTATCATGTATGTGCACACACAACTACCAGTAAGACGCATAAGGGCGAAAAGCGACCTCGCACTAAAGGGCGAGGTCGCGCCATCTGTCTTGGACATATACTATATGGATTCTGTCGTCTGACATCATACAGTACATACAATCCCTTTTATGCCCATATGGAGATCCCTGCTCTGAGTATCTGACATCACTGTGAAGTCACCTGTGATGTCACGGTGGTGTATCAGCCTTTTATGCCCATATATGGAGATGGCTGCTCTGAGGATCTGACATCACTGTGAAGTCACCTGTGATGTCACGGTGATGTGTCAGGGGAACCACAGTGTCAGGCGTTATAGACAGATATACGGTCAAGCTGTGACCGTTCGTATACTACACTGCAGTCGCAATGAATCCATGAAAGAATATTTTTTTAGAGTGCTACCATTGTATAATAGTTTAAATCAGCAACGTAATAATTTTAAAGGAACATTTTGCCTTGTTTTCCTCCCTCCAACATTATCTCCATGTTTGGGCTCTGACTAATACTAACTATGGGATGATTGGACAATGTGCCTATAGTAATGTGCCTATAGTAATCTGCCTACAGATGACATCATCGGTGGTAATCTCAAACTTGTTGTTTTAATTGACGTAAAGAACAATGGCTTCTATTTCAGCGTTCTAACTTTCCAGGAAGAGAAAGGCTGTAATTCCCGTTAGCTTGGAATCCTAATCAAGTATGTCACTGGTAAGCAGGTTTCTGAACTTCTAAGATGCAGAGTGAAATGGACGAAAGTGGTACCATCTTATAACGAGCATTAGTGAGGACCAACTGTATCGAGATACGGTCGACAATGGATGAAGTGCAAGTGCTCCCTCCTTTAAGCCATTTAGGCCTGAAGGCAAATTCACTTTGGAGTTTGGATTTGAACCACTTTAACCATTATTTTACACTGTCTTTAACTATTAAAAAAATAGCAGATATACAAGCTCACAGTGCTGCGAGCTTGTAGATCTACTATTTTTGAAAGATCTTGAACATTTGAATGTTTTTGACACGATTCTATGTCTTCTAAATTCTTCTTCTAAATCAGCAGTTCTCTTGTCAAGGACCCCCAAAATATTTGGCCGCGGAGGCGCGGACCCGCATCTCAAAATATGTTGTTCCAGGGACCACCCAGAAACAGTATAATAATGTACACCCCGTGTCCAGCCGCTCGCTAATGTAGCTGGTATGTATGGTATGTAGGCTAAGCATGAAATTGCCATTTTAGTCTCATTCCTAAACGGACTACACTTTTGCCGGAACTATCAAACCGGATTCATTTAACCCAAAATATTCCCCTGCACTCAAGGACATACTTTTAGGGCCTACCTAATAAACCCCTTGATGCGGCGTAGTTTTGCTTTTGGAAGATTCGTTTGGTATATGCATCTCTTAGTCCAACTCGTAGCGACTGGCAAGACTACACTAGGCTACTCGAGCATTTTAATAGGGATTGGGGAAACAAACAGGGGGAACCAAAACAAAGCAACACCGCTTCTTCTGCTTGTGGTTTCCGCCTAGAACGGATCAACGGCCCGGTGAGGCGAGGTTAAGTAGAAATGAGTGGAATCAATGGTACAAGTCTGCTGAAGGAGAAGAACGTCTCACTGAAATGCAGAGGGAAAAATGCTTTTCTTCAAGTGATATTAAGTAGTAGCTCCTCTTGTTTGGTTCTGAAGTAGCTTCTTGACAACGTACAAAAGGAGTTGAGCGTAGTGCTCTCCACAGGAATGCGTCAACAAAAAAGCGAGCGTGTGATTTGATGAAAATTGCAAAAGTCAAACCGCATGTATTCAAAACAGGGTACTAGGGATGGAAAATGTCATATCATGATTATTGTGACCACAGAAATCACGATTTACGATATTATCACGATAATCAGAATATCCCTAACATGCATTATCCTGGGGTAGAACATTTGCCAAAAAAATAGCAGATCTACAAGCTCACAAGGCGTTGCATTGCGATGCCTTGACTATCAAGTACTGTCAAGTACGCACAGTATATTATAAGTACATTTTACCAATAGAGGGTTTAAATGGTACAGGATAATGCTGCTCGGCAAATAAAAGGTGAATCGATCCCAGTGCATGACGGAGGACGATATATATCACAATAAATGAAATCTCCACGATACGATTATCGCATGACGGAGGACAATATATAATATATCACGATAAATGAAATCGCCACGATACGATTATCGCGAGTGTTTTTTCATCACGATAAACGATAATATCGCTTATCGCGCCATCCCTATGGGGTACAGACGTTAACTAGACAGACATCGGCGGGAAAAGGGAAACCAATGATGCATCGGTGCAACGAAGGAAGAGAAAGCAAGGAAAAGGAATGAACCCTGTGACCACAGCGTGCCCCTGCCCCCGCACACACACGCACACACACACCCCAACCGGGGAGGTGTCGGGCCAAACAAACGAGCTGCAGAAATCAAATAGATTTCCTTTATCACCACGCTGGCTCCAGCCACCAGAACATTAACACAATATTTATTGATGCTGCCACAGAGCCTGCTGCTGCCGCTGCATTATAAGAGAGGGAGGGGGGGGGGGGGGGGGTAGAGAGGAGAGAGAGAGAGAGAGAGAGAGAGAGAGAGAGAGAGAGAGAGAGAGAGAGAGGCAACGAAGAAGAGTCCAAATCATTTTCAGACTAAGCTCTCTGTCTCTTGAAATCTGCTGACAAACAATGAAGGAGGAGCCTGAGATGTTGTCACTCTGCCAAATCCAGAGAGAGGGAGAGAGAGAGAGAGAGAGAGAGAGAGAGAGAGAGAGAGAGAGAGAGAGAGAGAGAGGATGGTGCTTGTGTGTGTGCTTGTGCGTATGTGTGTGTGTGTGTGTGTGTGTGTGTGTGTGTGTGTGTGTGTGTGTGTGTGTGAGTGTGTGGATGAAAGGAGAGATCAAGGGAAAACCAAAAAGCGATAGGAAAGTCAAAGCTAAAGGGAGAAAGCAAAAGGGTAGAGGACCAGCGACAGAGAGAGAGATGGATCTGCCTCTCTCACCTTGGCCCCCATCAGGAGTTCATCAAGTCTACCGAGAGGGAGGGAAGGAAGGGGGGATGAGGAGGGAAAGATAGAGGGATGACAGGATGGAGGAGAGGGGCTCGGCCGATCCCTGCCACCTCTCTCTTGAGTGCTGTTTTGAGTATTTGTACTTTACTTTATGAATTAACCACTTAAGCCATGTTTCAACTATAGTGAATAAAGCAGATCTACAAGCGCCCAGTTATGAATATTTCTCGAAAATCTGAAATGATGGTGGGGAAATGTCAAAACGATATTATAATACAGATGTGCATTGTGTAAAAAAAGAAAAATGCTTACGTATTTTAAAAAGCATGGCCTTTTGGATACCTCATTATTAAAAGCACTGGCTGAGTTAGAGTACTTTGTGCACCCTCTTCCCCTCTCCATCTCTCCTTCTCTTCTTGGCCTCCATCGCCCAATGCCAACTCGCCCATCTCGGACTCAAAAAAGGAGCAGTTTAGGTTTTGACCGAGGCAAGATCTAAATGTCAGGGCTTAGCCCCTTGATCCAGGCACACCTACAGTAGCTTATGAGCACTTGTATCGTGTCGCGGCAGCCTGTTTTTACGTTTTACGTTTTAAATATTTTTTTTAAAATTTCCAAAAAAATTTTTTTTTTTTCCAAAAACCGAATTTATTCGGTTTTGGCATTTCTTAATACGTTTTAAAAAACCGAACTTTTTCGGTTTTGGCACTGGATGAGTTAACTACTTCCTGGGATAACCTGGTTGACTAATGGTCAAACCACATAACACAATGACCGCCATTGACGTAGATCTACGTCATTTCAAATCCAACGCTTCACCACCATTGACCATATTCACACAGCGGCCATCTTGGATCACATGGCCACATGGGGTGGCAAGCAGCCAATCAGAAGCTTCCGCAGGCGGGTCTTGCCTTACCCAATATGCTGTTTTGAGCTTGCCACCCCATGTGGTCATGTGATCCAAGATGGCCACGGTGTGAATATGGCCAATTGTGTGAATTTGTGTTTTCAGTGATGACACTAGAGGGCGCTCTTCACCGTCGTATGCATGGTGCTACGGTTGCTAGGAGACGGAAATTATGTCATCCCAAATGTTTTCTCTCTGTCCAGCTCTATGTTATCAGATTTAGAAAAATCCATTTATCTCAGATTCTTTCCCCAGATTTCCCAAATTGCCTTTTTGGTCAAAACAAGCTGTATTTAATGGACCATAACTAAAGAATGGATGATCACGGATACAAATGTTCTATTTTGATACAGCTTTTGTTTACATCCTGGGCACATGGTGCGTTCCATGGGTCTGGTAGAAACCCTGAAAAAACCTGACAGAGGCAGATGAAATCATTATGGTAGGTTATTTAACTCTACACAGCTCACCTCCAAGACGAGTGAGTAGACTGGAAATGGAAACAACTTAATGAGTGAGGACCAATGTTATGGAATGTAAGGTTATAAATGGTTGAAGTGTTGTTCCCTTAAGCCTCATTTTCTTGTCTTTTTTTAAATGACGCAAATCGGCTATAGTAGCTCACAACAAGTCACGTTTTTTTACGTTTTCATGTCCAATGACATGCCCAAAATAGTGACGCCAGGTTCAAAGTGGTTAAGGAAACCATCACTCGCCATCCTTCAACACCTTCACCCTCATCTTGTATTTCTTTAGTTGTTGACTTTCAAAGACATACATGAATACCTTCATACAGGATGAAAACCTGCACCGGCTGTCTGTCTGTCTGTCTGTCAGTCAGTCAGTCAGTCAGTCAGTCAGTCAGTCAGTCAGTCAGTCAGTCAGTCAGTCAGTCAGTCAGTCAGTCAGTCAGTCAGTCAGTCAGTCAGTCAGTCAGTCAGTCAGTCAGTCAGTCAGTCAGTCAGTCAGTCAGTCAGTCCGTCACGTCACGTCACGTCACGTCACGTCACACTTTTCCCCTACTCACATCTCCGCCACCGTTGGCCCGATCAATGCCAAACTTTGCACACACACTCCTTGGCTGCCAAACCACCACTATCATTTCTCACATGCCCCTCTTCTAGCGCCACCATGAGGCCGATTCTTGCAAGACACATTTTTGGACACTGCTCCTACAGATTTTGCCCTAAAATCAGGCAAACCGGTACACAGTATCTCTAAAGTCAACTCATCAACATGGATCTGTCCCATTTCCCATATTCCCTCCTGATTGGCTACCATTGCCTTCCAAAGTTTGTGTATGCGACCCGACGGTCGCTTATCTCCCGATTTGGGGAGTCTTACTGATATACTGTAACCTCGTTCATCTCAAAAGGAGAAAAGCCTGGTAAAGAGCTAGAGGTAGGGGCACTTTCGTCCATGCCTTATACCTTATCCCTAAACCTCTTTGCCTTTTTTTCTTTCAACTATTTTGAAAAACATTTTTAAATAGTTCAAATAGCTGATCTACAAGCTCACAACGTGTTGATGTAGATCGGCTATTTGAGGTATTATGTTTTTCAAAACAGTGAAAAAAGCCCCCAAAAAAGTTTAGGGATGGGGTAAAGGCATGGACTTCCCAAGCAACATGGAGACGTTTTAATTTTCGAAATCGCTTCATAATCGACTCAAATGTGAATGTGATCAAAACTGTGGTCTTTTCTTGCTTCTAGCCGCGCATCGCATCGCCGCGCCGCACTGTAGCGTCCGAGCGTCACCGTCGTATGACGGGTAGCGTTATATTTTTGTTTTGTTTTGTTTTGGCTGCAGGTGCTCTTCTTAACATAGGCCTGCCCACATTCTCCTAGAAGTGAATAAAAGAGTAACGCTAATGATATTAGGCTCAAGAGAATAGCATGTTCCAGTTTGTTTATATCGAAATCCAAGATGGAGGACATTTAAACCATGAATTAATCACAGTTTATGGTTTTAATCACAGGTTAAGGGTTTAATCACAGATTTGTTAAGCAATGCTTAAATTTAAGTGGTGCAACGCACCTCGATTTAAAATAAAACATAGATCAACAAACTTGATTAACCCTAAACTAAGATTTATTTAATCCCTCTTGGTGCAAGCCGCCCTAAGTGTCAATAGTGAGGGACATTCAACCAACCGCAGCACTTTTTTCTTTTCTTTTTATGCCTGGGGACGAATAACAGATCTGCACAGCATCAATGTAATGTCCTTGGGTTATACTTGCTGTACTCCAGGCTAGACACTTTGGTCTGCAGTAGTACAACTGACAAACAAAAGCAGAGAGAGAGACAGAGAAATACAGAGAGCGAGAGAGAGAGAACACAGCACAGCAAGAGCCAGCATATCCCTGCTGACAGCCTGACATGTTAAAACATACAGTATACTGGTATCCTGCTCTTGGTCAGAAAATAAGTTGCGCTCCAGAATGAGCATCCTCCTCCCAGGTGAAGTTCAAATCTGGTGGTCACTGTCAGTATTGACGATTATATTTCCCCCCGTTCTCGTCACGGTTGATATTCCGAGCGGGAAGGACTCGGCTGTTACTGAAATGGAGAAACGCATCCCTTTCTCTTTCTGTCAGCAAAAGCAGCCGAGTCAGCAGGAAGCCAGACAGGTACAGTCAAGGGGGGGGGAAGGTCTTTTCACTTGCTGGCCACAGAGACTAGGATAGTACGATATCCAACAGTTTACAAGCTGCTTTCACTGCTTTCACTTAAACCTTACCCTGGGGTCTTCAACGTTTTTCAAGGACCCAAGGAGCCCTTCATACTAGATTTCAAATATACTGTAGCTTCATAGATTTGTTTGACAACACTATCATCGGTGTTGTGTTAAGTGTTTTTTTTTTTGTTAATGTGTATTTTCAGACATTTAACCCTTAAACCCTCAATACTTAGTAAACTTGAACTTTGGCTCTGTACTTGGTGTGCAACTCTTTTTTTCCCTCTACACCAAACCTCGCTGCCGCAAATAGCCGGTCTACAAGCTCTCAACGCCTCCTTGTGAGCTTGTAGAGTGCCTGTTTTGGACAAGTTCTCGTCAGAACAGGGAAGCTAGGGTTCAAGTGGTGAATGGAAAACAAATCCTATCACACAAAGGATTTGGCAGCCTCGTCATTTAGTACTGCAAGTCTCCAACCAGGAGAAATTAAAGGTGAACTTTTACAGCATCTGCTCCCAGCCGTGCTACAGTCGGTTCTCTGATAACAGTACAGATCTAGATGGACACTGTAAGCAAAACTGATGGCTCATTGATTTTATCTGCGAAACCATCTGCTGCAGTTGCAAGTCCATCACACTTTGCACGTCCAAAAAGGGAGAGTTCTTGCAAATAGAGGAGTAATGAGGCAGATTCCAATTATCCCGCCAGCGTATTTGTGAAGTATGCATTCTATTTCCTTTCTTTCCAGGTGGTTTGTGTGTGTGTGTGTGTGTGTGTGTGTGTGTGTGTGTGTGTGTGTGTGTGTGTGTGTGTGTGTGTGTGTGTGTGTGTGTGTGTGTGCTTTGCAATTATCCTTCACTAATAAGAGGTGAGTCACAGCAGCCCAGGGTGAAAAACACTCCTCTTTAAGATTGACGTCATTTGCTGCCCACCTAACAGCATGATAACACTAATGAGCTTACGTTCCCAGGCCACAGCAGGGTCATCGTTTGACAGCAAACACACACACACACACACACACACACACACACACACACACACACACACACACACACACACACACACACACACACACACACACACACACACACACACACACACACACACACACACACACACACACACACACACACACACACACACACACACACACACACACACACACACACACACACAAGAGGTCATATTATAAAACAAGCCCACAACAACAACAGCAATAATATATACCAGTGTTAATGTTATTTAACCCTGTTATCTGTTATAAATATATATTTTCGGGACATAAAAAACAAGCTCTGGTAGTAAGGCAGGATCTTGTGTTTTGGCATGCTAGTTGCTTTTAGTAGGGTGTGCAAAACGGACCACAGCAGAAGCTGGTGACATGACAACGAGACAGCCCGCCACAGGGCACATGGCTCGTCATCATCATAACACAAACCCCTCAGCTCTCTGGGAAAGTCATCACTCTCTCACCTGACGTTCTCTTTGCAAAAAACACAAACATGCAGGTAAAGTAGGTCAAAGGCAAACTGTCATGCATGATGCATGTGTGTGTGCCCGCATCTGCTGTGCATGCATGCATGCGCTTGTGCATGCACATACTAGCTGCATGCCTGTTGCATGTGCGCGCTTCTCCGCCAAAGTGATTTGCGCGACAGTGTGCGCGGCTACACGCATGCACGTGCATTTGTGTACGTACGCGTGTACAGTAACTGTGGGGGGGGTTGGAAATACAGTTCGAGTGACGTACAGTACAGCCATGCGAAGCAGTGGTCCATTCATGAGTAACACTCCCCCTCCCTCCCTCCCCCTCTCCCTCTCCCGCTCTCCCCCTTCATCCTCACTCTCCCCCTCCTCCCCTGGAGCGGAGCTGCTAATGTGATACTACAGTCAGACCACGTGGGCTCCTTACCCCCTTTTTCAACCAATCGCCAGGCGATGATTAACACAACACACACATACGCAGCACCACCGCCCACTTCCTCACACACACACACACACACACACACGTGTTCGTATGTACTAACTCACAGGCTCTCTCTCGCCCTGACTTGGCCTATATGTTATGTGTACCAACCAGACTGACATACCATACGGGTATGCAGGAATGTACAGGCATGTTTACACATATAGTTATACACACACACTCACATGTTGACATACTGTACATACATACAGTACATACACCGCGCACGCATAAAAGCCACGACGAGCCATGTTCATAAAGTATGTGACGGCGAAATCACGACGAGCTATTTATTCACAGTGCCACCCCCGCACACAGACCCAAATGACAGGTTGAGGGGATGGGTGGATGGATGAGTGAAAGGGTAAATGAATGATGTACAGTAAATAAATAGGGCACTGGGTGAGAGGTTGAATGGATGGATGGATGGATGGATGGATGGATGGATGGATGGATGGATGGATGGATGGATGGAAGGAAGGAACTAAGGCTGAACAACAACAGATGCACTCAAATCAAAAATGTGTCCCAGCCTGGCTGACTTGCCTTGTAAACATCCACTGCCTGTAGGTGAGAGAAGCTACCGCCTCCAGGGAGAGAGGAAGAGAGAAGAGCTTCAAAGTGAAAACAAGATAACACTACATGAAGAAAGTGTATGAGAGGGAGGAGAGAGAGAGAGAGAGAGAGAGAGAGAGAGAGAGAGAGAGAGAGAGAGAGAGAGCTGTTATGCCCCCACACACCATGACTCATCTCCGGTTTCATACCCAGCGGGGAGGAAGATTTTGTGTGTGTGTGTGTGTGTGTGTGTGTGTGTGTGTGTGTGTGTGTGTGTGTGTGTGTGTGTGTGTGTGTGAGAGAGAGAGAGAGAGGAAAATAGAAAGACAAAAAGTGTGTGTGCAGTGTGTGTGTGTGCAGTGCATATGTGTGTGTGCATGTGCGTGTGCTTGTGTGTGTGCGTGCGCGTGGATGCGTGTGCACGCGTCCTCTCCATTGTGAGTGGTGGTGGGGGGCTGTCACAACTGGGAACATTTAACAAGTCCCCAGACGATTCTGACTTAATTGATTCAAGACTAGAGCCGGCTCAACCACCAAGCACCACAGTGCTATAAAAAAAAAAAGGAAAATCAAGATAAATTGCTCAGCCCACTAATGATTAGCAGTAATAGCCTGAAATAAATATTCTGCTTTTTTTATAGCAATTACGAAGAGTAGGTGGCCTAAAGCATGGAGACAAGGGAAGGGGGAAATGCTGGAGGCACACAAGCATTGCATCGCATGCTCCAATTACGATCAATTAATTCTCTCCTTTGATATGCATCCCCATCCCACTCTCAACAACATCAGCATCTGCTCCACAAAGCCCCTGTTTTTTTTCTGTTGGTGTTGTTTTTTTTTCTTCACTTGAAAAATATACGGTGAGGATGCAATACCAACAAAATAAGATAGTCCCGCTCAGACCAGAGAGCAAGACTTTAGTTTAAAGGAGTAGTTCACCCCCAAAATGACTTTTTTTCTATTGATTACTCATGCCATGGAGACTTGAGTTCAATCAATTTTTTTTGTATTTGTTGCATTCCTAAGGCAAAAATGTGATTATAGTAAATTTACCCCCATTAATTCCGGATGGGGACCCGGATGCATGGCCCTGGTTGGGGACCCAAATGAATGGCAGTGGATGGGGAAACCGTCAGGGTAATTCTTTTTTATTATTATTATATTTTTGTCTTAGGAATGTGACAAAAAACTAAAACTATTATTGAACTCGAGTCTCCATGGCATGAGTATTCAATAGAAAACATGTCATTTTGAGGGTGAACTACTCCTTTAAGAGGTAAAACAGCCACTCCCCCTCTAAAGTCAGCAGCACGAAGCAGGAGAGGGACAGAGACAAACACATACACACACAGTACACAGTCTCACAGCGACTCTCATCAGACAGGAGCCAGAGAGAGAGAGGAGTTGCTCTAATTCCTTGATATGCGTGTGTTCGTGCTTAGCCTTCCTAAAAGCAAGCAGAAACAGTGCTCTTCTCTCTCCCTCTCTCTCGCCAGGGAGGAATCCTAGTACCAAAAATGTGCAAACCCCCCGCTGTGCTGTGCTGTGAGCCTGTGCGGGATGAGAAAGTAACGTTCTGAAGAAGAACCCTTGATGCAAACACCATATCATCATCAACAACATGACATGAACTAAAATGCATCCACATGATGCCCTAATGGGGGGCAGACCTCCATTCAGAAACACCCCCACTTAGAAACATCCCCATTCAGAAATACCCCCACTTAGGTTAGGGTTTAGGTGACACCTCCGCTTTAGAATAATGGAAGTCAATCTTCTGAATGGCAATGTTTCTGAATGGAGTTGTGTAACCGCCCTAATGTTCATGAACAAGTTGGAAAATCACAACTTCTATCTATCCGTCTTTATAAAATATATAAATGCAAAAAAAAAAAAAAAAACATTATCCAATTTTGAGCGTGTGTATGTGAACAAGTTGGAAAATCACAACTTCTATCTATCCGTCTTTATAAAATATATAAATACAAAAAAAAAAAAAAAAAACATTATCCAATTTTGAGCGTGTATGTGCGCGCGAGAGAGCGTGCGTGCAGCACACACACACACACGCACGCACACACGCGCGTACACCGTCTGCTGTTCCATTTGGCCGCTCTCTGCCCTCCTCTGCTACACCGTTTTTTTGCAACGTGCTTTCAGGTTACATCGTCGTAGCGGACGGCAGGCAGCTTACATAAACACAGTCAGAAACGAACCAACTGCGCTGCTGCTGCTGCGTTGCTTGTTTCACCACCACAACACAACACTTCATGCATTCACGTTCCCTTCTGCGTGCGGAGCGGAGGAGAGAGAGAGCAGCAGGACACATTTAACTAAAGTTTACACTTGCACACACAGCATAACGCCGGCTATTTCCGCATACATTACATACATAGTACATACACAATTACACATGTTAGTATTGCATGATGTTGTGAATCCACAGTAGCCTAGTGCAATGATTCGCAACCTTTTCAAGCCGCGACTCCCAAAATAAGCATATTTTAACTGGGGGGACCCCCCCCCCCTGACGAGCACTAAGAGTTGAGGCATTACATTTTGTATAACACGGTTCTATTGTGAAAATAGCAGATCTACATGCTCACTTGACAGTTTGACCAATGTTTAAATTGACATTTTAGAGGTATTAAAAAGTCCTTAAATTGTCACTTTAGAAATGAAAATAATTTGGGGACCCCCCTGGGGGTCCCGACCCACAGGTTGAGAACCACTGGCCTAGTGGACGGTGGAGCTGGTTGGTAGGTAGTGGTAGTGTTTGACCCACATGCACCACCAGCAGGCTGCTAACTAACCGTACACACACACACTACAGTACACTCACTACCTCTGCTCTGCTGGCTGACTGACAACCCGCTTCAAAAAAGTGCGTGGAAATGCCTTTCCCTCTGCTAGCTAGCATGGAAAGCTAAC
The DNA here is from genome assembly GCF_963921795.1 of Nannobrachium achirus. Lineage (NCBI taxonomy): Eukaryota > Metazoa > Chordata > Actinopteri > Myctophiformes > Myctophidae > Nannobrachium > Nannobrachium achirus. Next base: position 36,165,702 of record NC_137826.1, read on the forward strand.
AGCCCCACACACAACTGTAGTTCTGACTCTCTCTGCAAGCATTCTCCAAACATGCCTCTGTCCCACCTTTACAGCGTTATTGGCATTCTTTTTCATGTTTTATTTTACCTTGGTCGCAGTCAGCTTCGGAGTGGCGACACAAACGTCCTGGACTCCTGGTCCTGGACGTGTGCTGCTGGGTGTTTCGGGGTGGTGGGGGGGCGATCAGGAGATCATTTGAATCATCATCCAACCACATGTAGTTTTATAAAGAGTGAATTTTTGGTCCAAAAAAATATTCCTCCAGTGCGTGCGCGCGTGCGTGCGTGCGTGTGCGATAGCGGTGCTGCGGGCGAGCCCCCCTGTCTGTCTGTCTGTCTGTCTGTCTGTCTGTCTGTCTGTCTGTCTGACTGACTGACTACTAGATCCACGTTGGTGACAGGACTGTCCCCTCCTTCCTCCCCGGCCAGTGGTCCGCGGCTCTGCCTCTGCTCTGCTCCGCTCGCTGTGTTGTTGACAGCCTGGCTGCAGCGCGTCAGATTCTGCAAAAAATAATAATCCAAAAGAAAAGTAATAGATATAATCGCCTGCGGCGGGGTTATGATTGTGATTATTAGTATTATCCCGGCGGCAGCATGGGTGCTGCTGAGCGGCTGTGATCTGCTGCGAGCGAGGTGCGCGCAAGAAGGAGAAGAGAGTGTTCAAATCCAAAAAGCCATGTCGCATTTCCAAAACAGTCCCAAAAAAATGTGGTTATAAAAGAAATCCGCCAGGGTCTTCTCTCTCTCTCTCTCTCTCTCCCCTCTCTCCCTCTCTCTCTCTGTAGCTGCGACGAGACGACTCAGCTTATGTTCTTCTCCTTCTTTCTTCCAGCGGGAATTAAAGGATGCATTTAATGTCCAAAAAGGATGATGAGTCATAAAAATAAATAAAAAAAAGATGTTGCTTGCAAGCTGCTAGTTTTGCACGCAGCGCAACGTTCCTCCTTAGAAAACATCCAGCTCTCTCTCTCTCTCTCCCAGTGTGTTCTCACTTGGCTTTGGCATATGCTCTCTCTCCCTCCCTCCCCTTTTACCCACCACTTTGCCCGAATCGTATACAGATCTGCACAAACGTTCCCACAGTCAGCCAGGCGGGTCTACTACTACTACTACTCTGGACTGGATCTGGTCTGGGATCGTAGCAAGCTGCTTGCGCTTCTTTTTCGGGAAAAAGGGTGAAAAAAAGAGAAATCAGCTCATATCATTAGGTTGAAAAACTCTTTTGGCGCCATATTTATGGCGTACTTTCAATTCACCAGCAGCACCGCCACCAAAAAGCCGCACTTCCTCCTCTTAATATACTCCGTAGTACGACGGTGATGATGATGATCACCACCCCCTTAAAATGAACAGATCTACAAGCTGACATCAGTGACATAACGCGTTGCGACGCAACAGGTTGTCAGCTTGGAGATCTGTTCTTGTTTTGGTAAGCGACACCCTCCCTCCCTCGAAGCCCTCCTATAAATTAAAGCTTTTTTAGAATAGCAAGATTACAACGCCTCTGAGAGGAGAGCAGGGGGATTGTCAAATAGTAGCCGAGTCACCTGTTAGTTTGAGAGAGAGAGAGAGAGAGCTGAGAACATGATAGTCTACTTTGTAGTCAGTGGAAATTTACGGACAAGAACAGAAGTAGCGCTGGTTATTTTCCGTGCAGATGGTTTGTGATGTCTTGACCTAAGCAGACTGACTGGCTATAGCCAATGTGAATATTGTTTTCTTTGTTAATTCTGTCACATCTGTCATTATAGTGCAGAGGTCTTCAACAGGGGGTCCGCGACCCCTAGGGGGTCCGCGGAGGTACTGCAGGGGGTCTGCCAAATTGTTGCTTAAAAAAAAGATTTTCATATATTTTCGAAATGTTTTTTGTAAACCTTTCCCACATGTCTTATGTTCAAAATAATGATTGTCTATTTTGAATAGCTTGTATACATGATTATTGTGCAATTGACAGATTGTGAGTGATAGATTGATAGTATTTACATTGGTTTTCATATCCCTATCTGTTTGGGGCTACCTGAAAAAGACCCCTGATAGTGTATGCAAAGATAAGTGAAATCCAATGTGTGTGTGTGTGTGTGTGTGTGTGTGTGTGTGTGTGTGTGTGTGTGTGTGTGTGTGTGTGTGTGTGTGTGTGTGTGTGTGTGTGTGTGTCTTTAGGATATATATATATATATATATATATGTATATATATATAGAGAGAGAGATATTAGGGAGGTTAACGATATTAGGGATGTTAACGACTCAGTATTTTGCAAGTCGACGTGTCGAGGTCTAAAATCGACGTGTCGATCTATTTTCTTTTCTTTTTTTTGCTGCACCGTTGAGATGAGATGAATACATGACTGCTTGTCCCAAAACATGGTCGCCCACTCGCCCCAGCCCGCAGATTAGAAAGAAAAGAAAAGCCTGGATCCGTAGGCTAGTAGTTCCGGACTAGAAAAATAGTCTGGTTGCCCTTCTGGCAAGTGTGGTTACCGTGACGCGAGTCAGACTTGCAAATGAATTATGTCTTACCATTAGAATTTTCCCCATTCAAGTCAATGGGGGAAATGTATTCACCAATACATTAATGCCCATATATGGAGATCTCTGGGTCAGACTTGTCCCTTGACCCTTTTATGTCCATATATGGAGATCCCTGATGTCATCAATATTATATCTGGGATGCCCATATATGGACATATTGTGTCAGTCTCATGTGATCTATGAAGTCAGACATCTATGATGTCAGACGTCAGTCATCTCCATATTTGGGAAAAGTACATCTTTTGCATTTTCACATTCAAGTCAATGGAGAAAATGAATTCACGAATACATTTATATAAATTAAACTAGGCCATATCATGTATCTCTGTAGCAAAATGCACCCCTACATGTCCCGATGAAGCCGGGCGATTTGACATGGCCCAAGTGCGTGCCACCAAAACTGTGGGAAAAATAAAGTTTATCTGGCGTGGATGGAAAGAATAGAGTCGGACAAGTACTATAGTCTGGTTGCCCTGCAGGGGCAACCTCACTAATAATGGTTCACAATGAACAATAACAGATTTAAATATAATAAAGCCGTTTTCGAGATGTTCCTTAGTCACTTTATCAAAATGCAAAGACACAATCATATGACCAGAACATTCCTAATCCAAAAAAACATTGTTTCAGTCTCTGAACCACATGGAACAGTCCACCATATCATCAAGCAATGACAGAAGCATTGTACAATACAGATTTTGTCAAATCAGACCATCCCTCATATCTGTGCCCCTGCATGGGCAAGAACAAACTGGTAGGAGTCGAGATAACAATCTGAGACCAAAAACAACTGTGAAATAGTTCAGTTCAGTTCAGTATACAAAGAAGGTGAGCGAGACAATACCTCAGGCAACTGAAGAAAGTCACGGTCTCAGAGAAGGTCCTGATATCATTCACCATCCAGAGCATACTCCTGACGGGGGGCATCACTATGGCAATTAGCTCTTATCCCAGGTTCTGCCGTTTCTACGGAAGATGGTGCATTCAGGCCGAGCACGCCATAGGGAGCTCCCTCTTGTCCCTGCAGGACGGATGTGACAGCAGGTGCTGTCGTATGCATCCTACTGTATGTGTCTGCAATAAGAGAATGAGTGCATGAGTCACATTATGTATGGCCTACATATACTGTATATACTGTATATGGCATGATGACAGGAAAGAAACCATTATTAAAAATAAAGGGTAAACTCAAATATCCGAGTTGGAAATGGCCCGCAGTGTGACAAGGTGAAGGTAGGCCTACTAAGCTCAATGGCAATGCTTAGTTACAGTATATGAAATAATTTTGGAATCTGCTGCAATGAATGAGGGCAAAACAGAAGGGTAACCAGAACGCTCGCCCCCATTTATTGAGCGGGCCGCCCCCCACCAGCGTTCACCGGGCGTCCACTCGTACGCCCGGAACACTTGCCCTGCAAGTGTGCCATTTGGCGAGAACAGACTGCAGCCCCTAATAAAGTTAGGAAGCAGTTAGGCAAAAAACTATTACAACGACGGACTACTGTCTGTCCTACTGGACTATTAGGCCTACTGGACTTGAGCCACGAGAGGCACAGCCAGATTTGTGGGTCCGACCATTCCGAGGTTGCCGGATTCAGACAAATTTGAGTCCCCATCCGAAATCAATGGGGGTAAATTGATTATAATCATTTTTTTGTCTTAGGAATGTGACAAATACAAAAAACTATTATTTAACTCAAGTCTCCTCGGCGTGAGTAATAAAACATTTTTGGGGTACTACTTTAAAACCAGTAAGACGCCTAAGGGCGAAAAGCAGCCTCACCCTAAAGGGCGAGGTCGTGCAATATGGGCTTAATATTGATGGCATAAAAGGGATTCTATTAGTGTGTTTGCCCTAACAGGGCAACATCTGGGAATCAGATGTAGAGCTCAGCTCCATATATGGAGATCTAGGTGATGATTGGCAAGGTCACGCAATATGGGCTTAATATTGATGGCATAAAAGGGATTCTATTAGTGTGGTTGCCCTAACAAGGCATCAACTGGGAATCAGATGTAGAGGTCAGCTCCATATATGGAGATCTATGTGATGATCCAGTCGTCTCCATGTATGGACATCCAGGGTTTGATCTTTGATGAGGTGATGTCACAACTATGTGATGCCACAATGTCAACAAACAGGTCAGCAGCTATAGACATTGAGGCGTTACGTACGGACAAGATGTGACGGTTTTTCATAGTTAACTGCGACCTACGCAACTATGGCACTAACTCAGGATTCAATGGATGGATTGACATTTAGACAATACTTGTATTTAGTTTTCCACTCAGGGTTTATGAGTTTGTGTTATATATGTGTTTGTGTTACATAATGTTGTAATGATCATGTCTAATATTCTTGGGTCACCTTTTGTGTCTCCAATGACTTCAGTACCTTAGATCTGGACCAGTTGGAAGATAGGAGAAGAAGAATATGTAATTAAATCACACAGTTTTTCTTTCCAAACAAAATATCTGTGAGCTATTTTCACATTTGTTTCATGTTTTATTTATTTTATTTAATCTAGCGTAACTAGGCTGAAAAATAGATAGTGTAAAATATCATGGCGCCTGGTATAAAGTATGTCCATATTCATCAGCTGTTATTCAGTCTTTGGTTCCACCCTTGGTCACCAGGTGGGGCCAATGTATATTTGTGTGTATTTTTATATAAAGAGATGTAATTTCCTGGTCTGTAATCTTTTAAGCTAAAGAAGGAATCAAAACATTGAGTAATTAAGGACTACTAAGACAATCATAACAACCTGAGCATGTGTTATAAATTGTATAAATTGGTCCACATCAATTCTCATAATATTATGCAAATGAATATTGGGTTGCTGTTTGCACATGCAGTCAGGTCACATAATTCTGACCTTACTCTCTCACCTGAACCTGACCATGGGGGGAAGTAATAATCTGTATCAATGTTTCAATGCTTCAATTCACTGTCTATAACAAAAATATACCATGAAGACCAATTCCATCAGATAATGTTCTTTGACTCAATTCACATATTGGAACTGCAACAACCTCCCAAGTCACAGTGATAACAGCCAACTTTCTCTGTTCCAGAAGAGAATATAAAGAATGGTCGGTACAACAAATATGGTTCGATTACAATAAGATTATGACAGAGGTGACAGACATGTTTAGCATTATTCAGAATCCTATAGGATTCTAATTGGAACAACAGAAAATTAGAGAATGCATAAGAACGACTATTTAGATCATAGGTTTCACTACACTGCTATCTCCTCCACGTACAGTAAAGACAGTTGTACCATTCTGTACCGAATCTAATCTAACAACAAATCTCTTCTCTTATGGGGTTGAGCACAGCCATAACTCCGCAATTTGGCGTTTTGTCAGTGGTTCACAAAGTGGGGTTCTGGGCCCTTGAGTTGTTCCAAGGGGTCCCCAGCTAAATGATTGGTAACTCTGAGAGTGCACAAATGGAATATGGGTATGTGGCCTGATGCATAGTAAACTGTGGGACCCAGTGAAATTAAAATGTTTGGGAATAACAATAACTGGCCTATGTCACAATTAATAAGTAAACTGTTTGGCCTTTTCACTCTGACTGAACTGAAGAGCCATATATAATCTAGTGGGTGATAGCCTTTCACAGGTATATATCAAGGAAATCATTTTCAAAGACATTGTCTTCCTATTAATAATAATGTAATGGGAAGAGTTGATGCAGTCACTAGGCAACCAACATGCCCCAACTCTCTAAATCATTGCTCCCTGTCTACATACGCTACTCTCACATAATAATACGGTAATTAATTATAATTATGTGTACTCGAACCCTAGCATCCCTATTCGGGGGCTAATAGCTGATTTAAAAGCTCACAACTTGTCACAACGTGTCACAAGTCATCACAACGTGACACATTGCAACACGACACGATGTGTAAAGGTTGGCATCGTTGTCTGTCACAGGGGCGGGTGGGCTGAGGTCCCCAGTGGTGGAAAAAGTACTCACATCTTTTACTTGAATAAAAGTATCAATAATGCAATATAGAAATACTCAACAAATAAAAGTCCAGAATTCAAAATGGTACAAAGTATTGACATCAAAATGTACTTAAAGTACCAAAAGTAAAAGGATGCAGAATGTCCCATTTCAAGTTTTCAAATGTATAAAAAATATTTTGAAAATAGCAGATCTTCAAGCTCACAATGCGTCGCGATGTGACACATTGTGAGCTTGTAGATCTGCTATTTCCAAATGGCATATGGGTTGAAGTGGTTAATCAAAACTAGTAACTCAAGTTTTCAAATAAATGTAGTGGTGTAAAAGTACAATATTTGGATCCGAAATGTAGTGGAGTAGAGGTTAAAGTATTGGAAATTGGAAATGCTCAAATTAAAGCCATACTATGCAACATTTTTAATAAAACTAATCTTAAAATTGTCCTAACTATTAAATCGCTAAAGTTTTAGAACCCCAACTCCGTTAATTTCAGCCCCTAAAGCCTTCTGTAAATATGTTTTCTATGATCCTGGCCGCGGACCGGATTTCCCGGCAAAATTACGTCATCTGCATCATCCGTATACGTTGTGTATACGTTGGCCAATCACAACACGGATCATACACACATGATACACTACCGGCCAATCACAGCGTGTGCTGCGTCTCTTCAGGAAGTAGCCTCCCTCAGCAACAGTGTTTACGATGGTGAAGGATTCTTGCCTCTTACTCCCCAAATCCTGGTCAGAAAATTACGCTCTACCCCTCTACGGATTTGTATCGGTCGCGGTGGATTGCGGCCCCGCTCTGGTGGTCCGCGGCGACTCCGGGCGAAAAACGGCCGAGAAAAGCAATACCGCTACTGACCACTAGCTGAGCAACTTACACAGTATAGCTTTAAGTACAAATACCTCAAGATTGAACAGTATTTAAAGGGGAAGACCACCCATTTTCAATATTGAAATATGTCATTAATATACCTTAGAGGAGTTGTGTGGAAATAGAAAAAAAGTTGATTTTGGGGGTTGTATTGTAAAGTACAACTTGATGACATCACACATTGTACTTTACAATACAAACCCCAAAATCAATCCTCCAGTTCTAGGCAACACAGAAGGGGGGAACTTTTTTTCTATTTCCACACAACTCCTCTAAGGTACATTAATGACATATTTCAATATTGAAAATGGGTGGTCTTCCCCTTTAAGTAAATGTACTTAGGTACTTTCCACCACTGGAGGCCCCTCTACATTGTACCTGCTCAGTAACAGAAGAACATCTGAGGCTGAGGTGTTCCAATCCATCCTAACACAGCCTGTAGAACTTACAGTATGGCTGACTGTCTAGTCTGTCCACCCCCGAATCACTGCAGAGCCAGGAGGCACATGCAGCCAACGAAAGGTCATTCACATCAAAATGCACACACCGTAGGCGTACATACTGTATGTCCACTCACACACATACATACATGCGAGTGAGACATTTTTAGAAAGATCTCAAAAAATGTTTGGAAAATCTAGAATACTTTTGAACAGTTTAACAAAAATCTTCTCTTCTGGGGGTCCCTGAAACAATACATTTTCAGATGGGCGTCCACCACTGTCAAATACTACCTTGACGTAAAAAAGGTTCGAGAACCACTGCTACTCAGTACAATCCTCGGTGTTGATGTACAGTATAATAGTGCAGTGGTTCTCAACCTTGTCTGGATCAGGGACCTCTTGAAATCTCGTCAAGTGTGACCACTTGACACGGCAGCCTATCACGTTCCATGTTAAGTGGTGGTCAGATGGGTGGGCCGTCTGCAGTTGTGTTCTATCTTGGATGAATGGAACTAACGCAGTATGTAGTTCTCTAAACCAGTGGTTCTCAACCTTTTCAGGCAGCGACCTGAAAAATAATTATATTTTAACTGGGGACCCCCCACCCTGACGAGCACAAAGAGTTGAGGCATTACATTTTGTATAACATGGTTCTGTTGTGAAAATAGCAGATCTACATGCTCACAACGCCTTGCGTTGTGAGGCGTTGTGAGTATGTTTAATTTGTCATTTTAGAGGTATTAAAAGGTCCTTAAATTGTCACTTTAGAAATGTGCAGATACCCAGATACACTTTAACTTTGGTTTGTTAAGTGTTGAGTGAGAAAACAATGTTTCACATTAAGTTAATCATCTGGGGACCCCCCCAAAATCATTTGGGGACCGAACCACAGGTTGAGAACCACTCCTCTAAGCTCCTATTTATCGGTATCAGAATGGAAACACATCAAGCAGGCAATGACACTAAGGCTTGCCCACCTGCCCCTGGCAGGTAACTCAAACTTTCGGGCAGGTGGAGATTGCTTTCAGGTTGCCCGACCGGTCAAGTGCTTGTTTGAGAGGGGACGCATTCATCTATAAACACAACACAAGAGTCTAAAAGTCTAAACACCTTAACGTACTGGCCAGAGCGCTCCGTCTTCTGCTCTGTGGAATGTAAAATAATAGCAGTGTGAACCCACAGTCATAATCATAGCAATGTAGGTATTTGGCATAAACATTGAGGTACTGGTATATGACATTTTTTGTCGAACAGCCCCGGAAAGTAAAACAAAGATTTTACCTTTCATTTTATAATTGAATGTCTACTTTTCGGGCAAGTGTGGGCAAGACCGTTGGGCAAGTAGAACATGACATGTACTTGCCCGACGGGCAAGTATACTTCTGAGACCTGCAGTAAAAAGACTATGACATTTATTCTACAATTTTTATAGTATTCTTTATTGATTGATTGAATACTTTATTAGAGGTTTGCATAGGAAGAGGTACAGTTTCATGACAGTACAGGACAAGGATCAACAACTCAAAAACAAAAAAGCTTTTGGGCTTGTTTCAATTGGTGTCCTTTTTTAACTCTTATAACATTGAATGACAGACAAATAAAACAGTACTATGCAGAAAATATAGACCTATATATAAAAAAAAAAAACACAATGCAAAATAAATGGTATTTACAGTAGAAAGGTCAGGTTGTTTTCTTTTACCAGTTTCGAGTAAAAATGACATATTAAATGACATATCCTCACGGCCCACCAGTGGGGCCCCCGGCCCACAGGAGAATCACTGTGTTAATGTACTAAATGTAACCAAATTTAACCGTAACACTCAAGGGGAGCGTCATAAAATCCTGCTTGCTCTGCATCTCTTTGACCTCATTTCCCTGTCCTGTGTACCTGCAGTAATTATTCTGTTGGTGGTTCACAGCACTGGACAGTAGTCATTCACTCTCACCTTTGTTCACCCTTGGACCTGCCTGCCTACTGACTAAAACCACTGGACCCAAAATAGGGACGCCAGGCTGAAAGCGGATGAAGTAACAATGCGAGTACGGACAAGGAATTGCAAACATTAGACAGTAACACAACGACAGAGTTACGTCGGTAGAATGTGTTTAAAGGAGTAGTTCACCCCCAAAATGTTTTTTTTCTATTGATTAGTTACACCATGGAGACTTGAGTTCAATAATATTTTTTTGTATTTGTTGCATTCCTAAGACAAAAATGTATTATAGTAAATGTACCCCCATTGATTCTGGATGGGGACCCAAAAGCATGGGCCTGGATGGGGGCCCAAATACAAGGCCCTTGCATTTGTGTGAGAATCAAAGGGGGTAAATTTACTTGACCCTTTACCCCCATTGATTCTGACTCAAATGCATTTGGGTCCCCATCCAGAATCAATGGGGGTAAATTTACTATAATTCTTTTTTTTTGTCTTAGGAATGCAACGAATAAAAAATGTATTTTATTGAACTAAAGTCTCCATGGTGTGACTAATCAATAGAAAAAAGTCATTTTGGGGGTGAACTACTCCTTTAAGCTACGGACCAAAAAATTGAAGTCTTTATATGATTTTAGTGCCATTTTAAGCGCAATATCAATAGAGCAACTAAAGTCACATTATGGTAATATCATATGCTTGAATAGCTAATATCAACAGCCTTTCTTCAATGCCCTGCAGAGGATTTTGACACAAGCGGATGTCCTTGTCTGGATCTTTTAATCTTGAATAAAAGTATAATTTGCTTCAAGGCTATGTTTATATGTCAATCTCTTATTATTCAAGTTTGTGTTTCACCTTGGTCGGCTCCTTGGTACTCCAGTCTATCCTCCCCCCCCAACCCCCCCCCCCCCCCCCCCCCCCCTCTCTCTACTCTTATGTTTAACAACTTGAACCATAGCATCCATGTCACAATAGGCCAATTCACATTCTGCGAAAGTAGGGGAACTTCACCAAAAATAGCCGATCTACAAGCACATAATGCGCCGCAACGTATCGAGCAGTGAGCTTGTAGATCGGCTATTGTTGGTGAAGAGATTTGACGGGCAGAGGATGCCTCTCAAACGGGCTCCTTCCATGGTGCTCGCTTGTGTTGTGTCGTCTCTGGGGGAAAGCTAGTAGGGGATAAAATTATCTGAGTCCAATTACAGCCATGCTTTTAGGTCAATTTAAAATTTGGAAGGGGAATCGAGAGGGGAATCGAGACGTTTCGTGGCTCTCTGTATGGCATTCCACATTTTGGTGGCAGTGAATTCATTTTTGAGCGGTGCAAGCGCTCCCATGCTTGACCGAGTGTGTATGTCTCTTTGTCCCTATGTCTCTTTGTTTGCAGCATACTTATGCTATCAGCATCCTCGATTCCTCAGCCTTATACACACAAAGACAAGGTCATAGAGACCGGCAAGGGTATAAAACTATGTACTATGTACGCTACACACAACAAGTCCCAACAGACAACTGTAAGGACTGTACCCTTAGTATCTAACCCAATACAACCCCATTACAAACGACACAGTGTAATACAATACAAAGTGACAAGTGCGTACAGTGCATGTGGTTCAACTGTTCAGCAACCTGACTGCCTGGGGGGGAAAAAAACTATTTCTGAGACGGGTGGTGCATGATTTGGTGCTCCGATAACGTTTCTTGGATGGGAGGAGTGAGAACACGGTATGGGCGGGGTGGCTGGTGTCTTATATTTTTGAGTTTTGGCAATTCTGTGCCAATAAACATGAACAATAAACATGAACCTGAACCTGAACATATGCATCGTTTGAGTAGCAACAGCAATTTTTTTTATTGCATTTAATCCAACATTACGCTGCTGTCTATCTGCTCAAAAAGTAGCAAAGTAGTCTTGTTTTGAAAAAACGAATATGCATTGGCTCTAATGTTAAATTTAGTAGGAATTGCATTCTCTGTTTCCTGATCCTGCCACGTGTCCTGCAGCATTTCTGCACTAGCTTGTGAGCTTATAAATCATGCTAACTCTGATTATTTTGTGATCGGATCTGTACAGCGACATGCATGTGGAGCGTGCACGATCCGTGCACGATCCGTGCACCATTGTGCGCGATGGACACGCTGTGAGCACATTAAAAGGTGCGAAAAAACTTAAATAACCGGGATATGACGAATAGTTTGGTTAAATATTCCGGTGGAAAATGGGTTAATGGACAACAGAAGAATTCATATAGTTTAATGGACACCAGAAGAATTAATATAGTTTAACACTGCTCAAAGGCACCGCTCACTTCACACTGGGTGTTTCCCATGTTTGTGCCAAATTCAGGGGGGACAAGGACAGAGGTCCCTAAAGACCAGGCCCCTTGCAAGTTGCTGTAGTCTGTTTTCCACATTGAGCCATCAGCCTAGAAAATGGAGCTGGGGTTAGGTGAGTCCTGGGGTAGAGGTTTAGTATAGGGGTGTTAGTGAACCATGAGGTGCAAGCATAGTTAAAAATTACACTGGATGAGGGCTCCAGCTAGGGTCAGTGCACTCCTGTTTATGAACAAGGAGATCCAGTCTAAAAATCTTCTTTGGTTGACTTTCATGATCACATAGAAAAAGTATGAAAGTACAAAACACTAAATACAACCAAAATACCACCCCAAATAGGTATCTTCATCGTTGCTTGTGATTACATTGTCACAGGCTCATGACCTTAAGCGTGGGGGACGTACAGTAATGAGGTTGGCATTGGACCCATAGACCCATATGGATTCTGTTCTTCCCAGGTGTAATGACAGTTTGTTAATTTAGAAAGCCAAGTGCAGAGATTGCTGAGCTCAGCGCTGAAAACTTTTTCTATCTGCAATTCTGAGACCAGGAGCACATGATGGATACAGTTTACTATTTAAAAAAAAAATCTGTAACCATAACCTGGAATTCCTATTTTGAGCAGGTCATTATAGGCTCACAAAACATATTCACAAAATGCAGAAAATATTTATATAAATAAATTGTGAGTCCTACATATCCTGTAGGATCTGGACGTGTGGACAAGAAGATAGAAAGCATCTTGTAGTCTAGCAGCCTAAGATAACAAATTAATGTCCTCTGCAATCTGTGATCTGAGACAATAAAGGGTATTTAATAAAAACAATTGTGATGGTCAAGATTCAATTCATCCCTTAAGGCAGGTAGACTCTATTCGCTCAATGGCAAAATAATCAGCACTTGCGCATGCAGGAAACTGGGTTCAAATCCGAGGTAGAAGAGGTAAGATACATAGTGCAGCTTTAAGCCCCCTTTAGTTGTTGTTGGGATATTTGTCAATTTACTCTTGTACGTATATGACATTTGACCTCTGCATTTACTCATCCTGACTATTAGGAGCACTAGAGCAGTGGGCTTTTTTAATACAGCGCCCAGGGAGCAGTTAGGGGTTAAGAGCCTTGCTCAGGGACTCTTTGACACATAGACTGGCTGGTCCGAGGGCGAGCCGGTGACCTTCCCATTCCCAGGCGGCCTCTATACCCACCCAGCTATACAGTAACCCCTGACTCCCTTCACTCTTGCTAGGGGAATGCGGTCCGGGAAATGTACTATGTGTTATGTTGCTTTGCATGTTACATCATTTATGTTATGTCATGGTGTGTTGTTTAATGGCTGGGATCCATGGGGGACATGCAGGGTGTGCTGTGGAAGTTTGTACTGTACTTTTACAATGATAGTAAGCCCTGACTTTGTTAGATATATTTTTAACATGACTAGCTGGAATTTGCCCCTTTATGAGGCTATTAAAATAATCCTTAATTAAACAGATTCCTGGCTTGGTCTTTAGACTTCAGAGACAAGGAGTCAAGGGTAGCATTAACATTCAGCCCTTATTCCTTGGCACCACACCAGAGATTATTATCTCAGTTAGCTGGTTTATGATACCAGGTGTGTGGCTGGATGCAGACCAGGACAAATAATAGTATTTGCACATACTTTTTTTTAGGATTTACTGAAGTTCCCAATGTGGTAAATGTTGAAACAAAGATTAAGAATTATTCAGGAACATTATTTGACTCTGTTTGGTTTCTTCTCTCTCCCCACAGTGGTGGGGAAAAAGTACTCAAATGTTTTACTTAAGTAAAAGTATCAATACTGCAATGTAGAAATACTCTGCCAATACTTTTGTACTTTTACTCAAGTACATTTTTAATTCTGGACATTTACCACACCGAAATATGGTTGGTCAGCAGCGGTTAAACTCTTTTGGTGCACGGCTGACTAAAAACGCAGAGAGCGTATTCTGTCCCAAAGCCAGTGACACGCACTGTAATGTACTTGAGTAAAAGTACAAAAGTATTGGCATCAAAATGTACTTAAAGTACCAAAAGTAAAAGTACGAAATGTTTGAAAATAGCGGATCTACAAGCTCACAACGCATTGCGATGCAATGCGTTGTGAGCTTGTAGATATTTTCAAATAGCCACGGTATAAAATATAGCTAAAGTGGTTTAATTATGTTTTATAATATTGTAATTTATATCTGCAAAGTAACTAGTAACTGAAGTTTTCAAATAAATGTATTAGAGTAAAAGTACGATATTTGCCTCTGGGATGTGGTGGAGTAGAAGTAAAAGTACTGAAAACTGGAAATACTCAAGTAAAGTACAAATACCTCAAAACTGTACTTACCGTAAGTACAGTACTTAAGTAAATGTACTTAGTTGCTTTACACCACTGCTCTTAAATAAACAGGGAAGGCAGTCACTCACTGGCCACGAGGCAAAGTACATTAGGGCACATTAAAGTGTTTCTCTCAGGGGACCTCACCCACCTGCCTTATGGGGGGCACGGCGGGCATACTGTGAGTTGCTGCTGTTGCATTTGAATGAGTGCCAAGGAGATCCCTCTTCAGTGTCCTTCACCGTCTCATTTCACATTGTGCACAAGAGCATCTCTCTCTCTCTCTCTCTCTCTCTCTCTCTCTCTCTCTCTCTCTCTCTCTCTCTTTCTCTCTCTCATCTGTCTCTCTCTCTCTGTCCCCCCCCTCCCCCCTCCCCTCTCTCGCTCTCCACCTTTACTGACTGAGTGACACTTAATACAGCTGATATGAGCACTTGTGCAGCTGGCATCATTGCGTGTGGCTATTATACAGTATATACTGTACTGTACTGTGCGTGCGTGCGTGCGTGTGTGCGTGTGTGCGTGCGTGCGTGAATGCTTGCGTGCGTGCGTGTGTGCGTGCGTGCATGCGTGTGGCCAGGGGGTCACACTTTGAGAAACCACTGATGAGAAACACCACACTTTAGGGCCTTTTCCACCAGCAAAGAAACGATTCTGGTTCTTTCTCCCACCTATGGGATGAACCAGAGGTGAGCTTTTCCACCGAGATGGTTCTGAACCATAAAGGTTGGTTCCGAACGGGAACCACAAAATCCTTGGTTCCTCTGGTTCAGTCTGGTTCAATCTGGTGGAAACGCAAGCCGGTTCGCAAGAACGAACCAAGGTTCCAAGAAAGTTGAACTGGCACTGGTTCTGGAACCGGTTCTTCATGCCGGTGGAAAAGGCCCCTTTTTTGAGAACCACTGATGTGTAGCACTGTTTCTGAGGGGCCTTTTCCACCAGCAAAGAACCGGTTCCAGAACCAGTGCCGGTTCAACTTTCTTGGGAACCTTGGTTCGTTCTTGCGAACCGGCTTGCTTTTCCACCAGATTGAACCAGAGCCAAGGATTTGGCTCTGGAACCACAAAAACCAAGGATTTTGTGGTTCCGGTTCCGAACCAACTTTTACGGTTCGGAACCAACTCCGATTCTCGGTGGAAAAGCACACCTCTGGTTCATCCCATAGATGGGAGAAAGAACCGGAACCAGTTCTTTGCCGGTGGAAAAGGGCCCTGAGAATATATGAAATGGTTTAAATTGATCATCATTTAATCTACTAATTGATCTGTTGTCTTCGCCGTTTGTCATACGACAAAAGGGGCCCAAGTGGTTAACATGCGGAACATCGTGAAATAAATGAACATGTTGGCGTGGAGATGAAAGTCCTAGTGTCGGCCTACCAGTGATTCCTGTAGCGTGTTAGTGTTAGTTTTTTCTTTCTTTTTCCAATGACCCTAATGTGAGTGTCAATCACAACTAGATTGTAGAAGGCGAGTCAGGGAGATAAAATAGGTCATCGGCTTATATTGCAACTGGATCCATATGTCAAGCGCTATAGTTTTAATTAGTCTGCATGCTTCCAGAGTGACAGTGAAATTATAATTAAGTCCCATGCCTATAATCTTGTACACTACTGAGATACTAAAGTTAATGTAGAGGTCAAGAATCATTCCTACACTCCTATCCCAAAAGCACTGATATCTTTCAAGTACAAATAATGTATGATCTAAACACATTTCAGAAGATGTTCATATTCTCTGTTTGTATCAAGTAACTAATGTAGTGTTTGTAGTTATGCACAGCCTGGCATACACAGTAAACAGAGATTTCTAAACTACAATAAAGTCTTCTTCAAATACAGTAAATTCCTAATTAAATTCCAGGAAGGCGTTGGCTTTTCCTTCTTCCATTGTAGTGCTGTACAGTCAAATTGAACTGGTGAGACCGGTATTGATCATTTAAAGGTAGTGCAAGTGAGGTTATTTTGATTATAGAGTGTTTGTTCAGTAACAGGGCTCTCACTATCTCCCCATCTCATTAACAAATTTCATCCAATCAGGTGAGAGAACCTCACAATGATCATTTGTAAAGTCGTTGTCGGGTGTCCAAAACTGTTAGTTTTGTATTTATCACTTTTAAAAAGATTTAAAGTTTAGTGAAAACAGCCGATCTACAAGCACACAACGCCTCGAGGTGCAAGGCGTTGTGTGCTTATGGATCAGCTGTTTTCACAACTTTTGTGCGATGGCCATATGATGAAGCAGTGTTCCAGTTCCACTTTCACCTCTTCATCAGGTGTACTGCTGTGCTGCATGAGTCTTTTCTCCTGATTAGATCAAACTGGTCTCCTGGGCTGAAAAAGCATTTTCTGTTTATTAACTATTATTACTTTAACCATTGTTTTATGCAGATCTGCAAGCTCGCAGCGTTTTGAAAATAAATAAATATATATAAATGTTTCTATGCCAGTGGTTCTCAAACCTTTTCATGTCAAGGACCCCTCGATTATATGTATTTGACCTCTGACCCCCATCTCAAAATATGTATCAGGGACCCCCCAGAAGCAAATATTTGAGTTATAAATGTTCGCTTTTAAAAAGATAGAACAAAGAAAATAACTTTATTGACATTTGTCAACCAATCTGAGCCCCTACCGACACCAGAGTTAAAGAGTAGCCTATGGAGAGCGGCTCCAACCATTACAGATGTGCTAGACTGCTAGTTGTATCAACTATCAACATACTCAGATTGTAGCTTTAAATCTGCATATATCCTGATACTCTTCATCACTTCCAGTCCTGTGATACTGTGTAGGACTACTTGATGATTTTACAGAGTTTGTTCTTATCATTGGTTAATAAGAACAAACTCTGTAAAATCATCAATGTATCCAGCAAGATAGCTGGCTGGAGAGTATGACATCGATGTATGATACCCGGATGCTCAGGAAGGGCAGAGCTATTGCTAGGGATAACGCACAGTACATTTTTACCACAGTACCGGTACCTTCGTTGGTTTCGATGACATTAAATGTCCATGTTCTGCGCATAAAATGTGATATGTGATGCCTCTCGAATTATGACTGTTAGCCTATTCTACCTTTTCTTTTTTTTCTCATTTTGTATCATGTTGTCAATGAATTGTGGGATCTGTCTATTTCATTGTTTTTTTTAAAACACGATTTTGTAACCATAATCTAATGTGGGTGGCTGGGTGCTACACTCCCTCTGCCAACCTGGGTACCTACCCTAGGAGACACAGGGAGAACATGCAAACCCCACACAGAAAGGCTCTTTTGCCAACCCCATCTAGGGTATGGGCACTGATGACGTGGAGGAGAGAACACGCCCACAGCAACCCCCGTCGGGAATCAAACCCAGGACCTTCTAGCTGTGAGGCAACAGCACTACTAACCGTGCCCCTGTCTATTGCATTGTGTTTGTGTATTATTTTTGTGTCTCGAATGGCTGCTTGGTGCGAAAAGGATTTCCGCCAAGACAAATAAAGCATCCATCTATCTGTATCTAATCTAATCCCTCTTCCTTGGCAGGTCAACAGGGCTCCGGATGAAAGGACATACCTGTTGTTTCCGTGTCTCCCAATTATACTTCCCCCCTGAGTAAGCATTCAGTACATTCAGTGACTCATCAAAAAATGACTCACTGGAACACAGTGTATTATTTCAGCATCAGTGTACTATCCCGGGCCTAGCGAGAGTGGAAAGGACAGGCCTATAAACTTAATGGTTTAGTTCACTCAATAAAGTGGCGACTTGTATGGCTTGGACGCTGCCCAGTGCATAGCGTACTGAAGAGGTCTGCTGATGTTTCATTTGGGGGGAATGTGAGAAGAGGAGGATTGAGCGGGTGTGTATTCAGTGTATGTGTGTGTGTGTGTGTGTGTGTGTGTGTGTGTGTGTGTGTGTGTGTGTGTGTGTGTGTGTGTGTACGTGTGCGTGTGCGTGTGCGTGTGTGTGTGTGTGCGTGTGTATGTGTGTGACTGACACTGGCCTGCATTCAGCAGCAACACATGCACACACTGTGAATAAAAGGTGTATCTCTGCCTGCAATGTGCTACAGTATATTGCATGTGTTATACTGTAGGTGCTTCTTTTGAAAATCTTCTATATGAGTCGATGCTTGCACATATGCACATGTGTATGCGTGCTTGCGTGCGTGTGTGTGTGTGTGTGTGTGTGTGTGTGTGTGTGTGTGTGTGTGTGTGTGTGTGTGTGTGTGTGTGTGCTGGGACTCATGCTGAGGTGATAAGAGGACAGAAACCTTGTGTTGGTAGACATTCCCTTCTGCAAGAATCTGTCTGTGTGAATGTGAGTGTGTGTGTGTGCGCGTGCACGCACACGCATATATACATGCGTGAATGCAAGCGTGCTACTGCTATCTGATGTTTGGAAATGTCAAATTATCTGAGCTGTGACTGTAACGACAAGGACCAGCCTTGGGATGGATTTTCAATTCAACCACTTAAGCCATTATACTTCATCGTACAACCTGCACAAATTATGCCTTATAGCCTGATGAAAATGTATGGACTAAGAGCGGCAAGCATTCAGCAGTAGTGCGAGGAAGTTGAAACATCTGTGGCATGTGTAAGCTTTGGACCGATGAGTGGAAAGAGTTTTCATTGCTATTTAAATAATTCTCAGTGCCATTTTGAGAGCAAAACCAGTAGTGCAATTAAAGTCACATTATGGTAATTGGTTTGAATTGCTCATTTCAACTTCAATGCAGATTGATTTTCTTCAATGCACTGCAAAGAAATATTCCCAGAAGTGAATGTCCTTGTCTGGATCTTGAATAAAAATATAATTAGCTCCAAAGTTACAGGTGTATGCTGTCCTCCTCTTGTTGTTGAAGTCATGCGTGGGAAAATATCATATCTACAAGCTCATTTATATACTGATATGTATATGGTGTGTATATATTTACACACACTGTGCGGCCATTAACATTGGACATCAAAAGACTACTCTCGGTCTGAGAAGCAAAGTGAAATACGTGGGTCCAGACTTTGAAAGGCATAGAAACTGGGAATTGAGAAAAGGGGCCCATCCTAATGCATTCTCATTGTAAAACATCAATTGCTTTATAGATTCCTATTTTTAGTTTTAATCTGTTGCTCTCTACTTTACCTGTATCTATATCATCTGAACTTCCCCTCTGGGATCAATAAAGGTTTATCGATCTACATAGAGACATTTGTTGTACATCTCTCCTCTTGCTTAATATATATTAGCTACTACGCACTTTTAACCATTTTCACCTGGAATCCCTATTTTGGCCATGTAATTATAGTATCTGTATGGGACTGGTGTAAGGATGGTGAAAGCAGAGAACAGTTTTAACTACAGCTCACTTTGTGTTCTGCTGCAGCATCATGGATGAACAGACAGAATGTCTGCAATTTGATAGATAGATACCTTTATTATCCCAAGGGGGAAATGTAGTTGTCCAGTAGTAGCACAGCAGTATACAGTTATTTACAAAGTTACAGAGACGTAAGAAAGATAGATAAGAGGGAAAAAAACAAAAAACAAAGACAAGAGCAGTACAGTACCAATAAGGAGAAGGTGCATCAATAGAGGGGGCGAATAATATATAAGAATATATACATAAAGTGTCTTGCAAAAGAGACCATAGCAGTCAATGCTAGTTAGTGCAAACAAGTATCTCACTGTCAATGTTAAACAAAGCAAAAATACTCAGAAACTACCAACACTAACAACCTAATAGTGCAGTGTCAAAAATCAGTGCGAAAAAAAGAAGAAACTAGGAAGCGTGTCACCGCAAGGCACACATGAGCACTCTTCCTGGAAGGTCCTTAGAGGTCAAAGTCAATACAGCAATTGTTCCTTAGAGGTCAAAGTCAATACAGCAATGGTTCCGTAAGTCTAAGTTAGGAAGGGAGACCTTTTCAAGCGTCCGTTATGTGTCTCGTTGTACAGCTTAAGGGCAGCCGGTACAAAAGATTTTCCTAATCTCTCACATCTCCGTACTGGGTAGGTAAAGCGGTCGTTTCCTCTCTTCCTCTCTTATTTGGGATTCGTCTCTCCAGGAAAGCCAGCAAGCAGCAAGGTGCGATATCTGATTGTCTCTGTCTCTGATTGTCTCTGAAATCAAATAAAACACACTCAGTGTGTAGTAAGCGGTATAAGCTGCCTTATTACTGACTCTCTACTGCAGTGGTTCTCAACCTTTTTCATATCAAGGTCCATTATTTATTCTGCATTTGAGCCACGGACCACAGCATTTTAGCCTCTCTCAGACCCAAAACTTGACAACAAATTCCATAATGTATTGATGTGGTAGGAGAGATAACATCAACAATTCACCCTTTGTTAGCCTTCTGGTTGGTCCCTGACTGACCAACCAGCAGGCTCTATCTGCCTTGTCCCGCCCTGGTTCTGCCTTTTTGGAGCGGTGAAAGCGCTCCCAATAGACAGGTATGTCTGTGGGTGGGTGGCTGGCTGGCTATGTGGCTGGCTGGCTGGGTATGTCTGTAGCCTGGCACTACCTTGAGTGGCCACACACAACACACAAGTTAAAGGAGGGGCGCTGTTGTGCAGGCACACACACACACACAGCTTCTATGGCACTATTGTGCAGACTAGACACACACACACACACACACACACACACACGGTATAGCTGCTCAGATTCACCGCTCCACTTCGAACCGAGGTTTGATTTTTTATGTTGAATTTGCTAAATATGGACTTATGGACATATGGACTCCTAAGGGTACATTTGGTTTAATTTTACGCTCTCTAGAGTTAAATATCTAAATAATAATAATCTTTATTGTCCCCGAAGGGAAATTTGTCTTCACAGTCTGTTTAAACAAAGAAACAACACATAACCATATAACAACACAAACATATCACAAAGACAGATCATCAGTACCCCACTATACACAGAAAAACCCTCTTAGCGACGGGGGTGCTTAGGGGACAAAAGTCCTGCAAAACCGAATATTGTGCCAATTCAAGGTTCTGTATCTTCTACAAGAGATCGAAGTAGCGATACAGAGGATGATCAGTGTCATTTGTTATCGAGAGTGCTAACTGCTAAGCGTGTGATGGCCTATATTGTTCATATCAGCAAGTGGGGGTGTGGGAAGTCCGATGATCTTGGAAGCAATACGGGTGATACTGAAGTTTATTTCTTTATAAGGGTCCATTTGGTTACCAACCAACTCTCCGGTCTCCATCATTCAGCTGCATGGGACCACCTTGAGGGGGTTCCAGCCTGAAACCCCCTCACGGTCCACTGGTGGTCCCCGGACCACTAGAACCACTACTCTATACTGCCATACAATTGCCTTATTAATGCTCTACTGTCATATGCTGCCTTATTAGTGACTCTCTACTGCCTTATTACTGACTAGCTTTATTGTCTGCTTTGTCTTTCTTGTATGTCCTTGTATGCTGTGTGTGTGTGTGTGTGTGTGTGTGTGTGTGTGTGTGCGTGTGTGCGTGCGTGCGTGCGTGCGTGCGTGCGTGCGTGCGTGCGTGCGTGCGTGCGTGCGTGTGTGTGGGTTCACTGCATGTGTATCAAATTTTACAGGTGCCGATAGAAATGCTTGTGTAATCGTTTTGTGCAGGGCACATCCTTCAACGTTTCACTTAGAGGACGTTTAGTTCATTAAAAAGTGAAAAAGAATATTTTATCTGGAGGCACACAGTAGTGCTCTTTCTTTTCTTACGGATAACAAGAGCTCTTTCTTGTCCTTAGATGAAGAGATGGAGAAACTGAGTGTGTATTGTTTAAAACATGAAACAGTTTATTCTTTATTTTTATCGCTCATCTTGCAGATGTGCTCAGCCTGGCTGTCAGTCTTCTTGCTGATGTTCATATTATGCACCTAGAGCAGTGTTGATTTTGTACATATAACTGAACTATGACGAAAAGTGTTCGTCGACTACCTTTGTTCTCTAATGAAAACGAAATAAAAACTAAGCTATTATGACTAAAACTGAGACTAAATAGGCATCGTTATGTAACAAAAATGCCAAAGAATATTGGGAATCATTAATTTAATTTAATAGTTTTTACTGTTTATTTATAGTTTCCTTTTTAATAATTTATGTAGAACTAGAAGCTCGGCCGCCCGAACAATGTATAGGGGATGAATGCCCCGCCCTTTAATGCAAACCCCATTATACCTGTTGTCATAGGATCTGTTTTGACCATCTGTTTGCGTGTGTCCATTTATGCCCATATATGGGGATATCTATCTGTCTACGTCCATTTTATGTCCATATATGGAGATCTCTTTAGGACCCGTTTTGGACATATCTTCAGTTCAGTTCAGTTTATTTTCAGTTCTTTGGGCATTATACAAGTTATTATTGAAAAAAAAATAGAAAAATATAATCAACAGTATAAATATGCATACGAAAATGTCTGTACATACATTTCACAGTATTTGTCCAAGTCCCTGAAAAAGGGGTAGAGAGAAGCCACAAGGCTTGTCGGGCCCTACCCCTGGTAATGTTTTTACATTTGTTTATTTTTTTTATGACACTTCTTTTTCTTTTTCTTTTTTCTTCTTTTTTGTCACAATGAAATAAAAAGTAGACAACAATAGTAATTATGATAACAATAGTGATAATAGTGGCAATAATCCATCCATACAGTGCTATATATTTAGTTTTGTTATATTATAAAAATGATATATGACCTAGATTATTATCACCATTATCACCACCATATAATAACATAATAATAATAATAACAACAGTAATCATAGATTATCTAAAGACTCCTCCAATCTGTACCTTTCAAAAATCGATTTCTTTAATTTATATTTAAATTGTTTGATGTTCTTACTGTACTGCATCTCCTCCTCTAGGCCATTCCATAATGTTACCCCACAGGAGGAGATGCACATTGTTTTCAGATTGGTTCGCATCACAGGTTTCTTGAAGTCAAGTGGTCTTCTGAGGTCGTACCCTCCCTCCTTATCCAGGAATTTATTTTTTACATTTACGGGCAGTTGGTTATGTCTTGCTTTGTACATTACCTGCAGTATTTTGTAGTTAACTATGTCCTTGAACTTCAAAACCTGTGATTCAAAAAACAGTCTGTGTGTATGGTCTCGATAGCCTACATGGTTTATCAATCTTATAGCTCTTTTTTGGAGTATAACCAGTGTATTTAGAGTTGTATTATATGCATTACCCCACACTTCAGAGCAGTAGTACATATATGGCAATATCATTGCACAGTATAGAGTGTGCAATGACTTTGGATTTAGGATGTCTCTCGCTCGACCTATCACTGAGATGCTCTTTGCCATCTTGGCCCTCACACATTCTACTTGGGGCTTCCAGCACAGTCTGTGGTCCACAATTACCCCTAGAAATTTGTATTCACTAGCCCTTACCCGTTCAAAGATATGAGCTCCGAAATGATGTGCAGTGTGTGGATTATGGGATGTGCACTGTGCACACAGTATATGAGGGATGGAAAGTAACTTTAACTGGTGCTTGCATGCTAATATGTAGGAGCATCAATGTAAGAAATACCCGTTCCATTTAACGGCTACAGAGATACTGTGTACCGATCTGCATGATTTTGGACAACATCTGTAACAGGGCCAGAAGCCCCTCCCCACCGCCCGCCCGCCCGCCCGCCCGCCTGCACACACCACACCCCCCCCCCCCCCCCCCCCCCCCCCCCCCCCGTGTGTGCGCGTGTGTGTGTGTGTGTGGGTTTGTGTGTGATTGTGCATGGCCTGAACAACAGCGCCCCTCCCTTAACATGTGTGGTCACAAAAGGTACTGTAGGCTAAATAGATATAGATACACCATAAAAATGCGAATATACAGCATACGATTTGTGAAAGTGACAAACGGCCTTCACAGTTATGTCAGGTGTGTTCATATGCTGATAGTGATGCGATTTCAGATCAATTGCTCCAGCCACCGAGGAGAAACGCTGGGACAGACAGACACTCACTCACTCACTCACTCAGTCAGACATTCGCAAAATTATAGTATAGATATACGCGTTCAATAATAACGTTATCTATCATCAAATTGATGTCTATATTTATTGGGCGGTTTCCAAAAACCATGCACCTGGTTTTATTTAAATTTAGAGATAACTTATTCTTGTTGAACCAAAGTTTTAATTTACCCATTTCTACTGTTACCACTTCTATAAGCTGCTGGATGTCTTCCCCACTACAGAATATGTTAGTGTCGTCGGCAAACAGTACACATTTGAATACATTTGACACAAGGCATAGATCATTGATATACAAGTTAAAAAGTTTTGGGCCTAGCACCGACCCTTGAGGGACACCACATGTAATAGTTCTGCGGCCTGATTTGCAGTCACCAATTTGGACAAATTGTTCTCTGTCTCTTATGTAGGTTTTTAACCAGTTTGACACAACCCCTCTGAACCCATATTTTTCCAATTTACTGAGAAGAATATCATGATTGATAGTGTCAAAAGCCTTCCGCAAGTCCACAAAAACACCTATTGTATACATCCCATTATGGATATTATTTAGGATTTCCTCTGTTAATTCAATCAATGCCATTGCAGGCGATCTGTTGGCTCTGAAACCATATTGGTTCTCTGTTAAGAGGTTATTTTTTTCCACAAAGTGGTCCAGTCTCTCCCCAAATAATTTTTGAGCGGTGGTTACACCGTCTCCTATACGTGGCCGTGTGTGTATGCGTGCGTGCGTGTGTGTGTGCGTGTGTCCGTGTCTGTATGTAGCCTGCAGAGCCTGCAGTACCTTTTCTGACCACACATGTTAAGGGAGGGCGCTGTTGTTCAGGCCAGAGACACACACACACACACACACACACACACACACACACACACACACACACACACACACACCGACCACCGCTCAGTTCACACGGGTGTGATTTTCTAATATTTTTGAGAACTGCGATAGTAGTGATATTGGTCTATAGTTTGTAAACTGTTGTTTATCCCTGGCTTTGTGGATTGGGATTACTTTTGCTGTTTTCATATTGTTTGGAAATACACCATTTCTAAATGATGAGTTGTATATGCAAGTAAGAGGTTTTATAATGGCATCTATTATTTTTTTAATTAGAAGCATGCTCACGTCATTGTGGTCAGTGGATGTTTTATTATTGCAGTTATTGACGATGTCCATGACCTCTTGTTCCTCCACTGCTTTTAGAAACATAGAATGTTGGTTACTGAAACCCCACTCATCAGCAGGCCTGCTTTCCTCCAATGGAGTTATTATTTCATTTGCCAGAGTGGGTCCTATGTTAACAAAGAAGTTATTGAATCCGGTTGCAATATCATTCAAGTTGGTTATATTTTTGTCATTGTCTTTAAAATATTGTGGATAGTTTGCAGACAATGATCCCTTCTTTATGATTTTATTTAGAACACTCCATAGTCCCTTTGCATTATTTTTATGACTTTCTAATAAATTATTATAATATTCTTTTTTACTCATTCTGATCATGTGGGTTAATTTATTCTTATATAATTTATATTTACTTTCTGTTTCTATTGTTCTGTGTCTTATAAAGTCCTTATATAAAGTGTTCTTTTTCTTACAAGCATTTCTTAGTTTTGGCGAGATCCATGGTTTCTTTATTTCTGTTTTCTTATTTTTACATTTACGAATGGGGCAGTTTTTGTCGTAGTACTGCATAAATATGCTAAGAAAGGTATCATATGCTTTATTTGTGTCATTTTCTCTATATATTTATATTCCAGTTATGAGCCAACAGATCCTGCTTAAGTGCCTCTATGGACTCTTCGGTTATTAATCTCTTATACAACAGCTGTCTTTTTGTTATCAAAATCACACTTATATATTACAAACACTGGCAGATGGTCTGTAATGTCTATCACTAGTAATCCACTCTCCAAGTTCTTTCCAATTTCATTGGTATATATATTATCAATTAATGTTGCTGTATTTCTTGTTATTCTTGTGTTTATATCTGTTTGCCTGTGTCCATTTATGCCCATACATGGAGTTATCTGTCTGTCTGCGTCCATTTTATGCCCATATATGGAGAACCCTGTAGGACCTGTATTGACCATCTGTTTGCCTGTGTCCATTTATGCTCATATATGGAGATATCTGTATCTGTCTGTCAGCATCCATTTCATGCCCATATATGGAGATCTCTGTATCTGTTTGTCTGTGTCCCTTTATGCCCATTATGGAGATCTCTGTATCTGTCTGTGCCTCCGACTGTGTTGCAGACACAGTGCTGGTTCCCCCTTTAATGCAAACCCCATTATACCTGTTGTCATAGGACCCGTTTTGACCATCTGTTTGCCTGTGTCCATTTATGCCCATATATGGAGATATCTGTATCTGTCTTTTTGTGTCCATTTTATGCCCATATATGGAGATCTTTGACCATCTGTTTGCCTGTGTCCATTTATGCTCATATGTGGAGATATCCGTATCTGTCTGTTTGCATCCATTTTATGCCCATGGCGGGGAACACGCGTGCCTAATTTGAAATAGGGAATGAATGCCCCACTCTTTAATGCAAACCCCATTATACCTGTTGTCATAAGAGCCGTTTTGACCATATGTTTGCCTGTGTCCTTTTATGCCCATAGAGGAACATCAGAATACGTAACCATGGCATTTTTTGTTGACTCATGTGGTGTACGTGATCTCAGAGCCTTTTATGAAGTGATGTCACAATGAGTCAGCGCTTGCGCCGATTTCCTCCGGAACAGCCTGATGTCAACAATCAGCTCCGCATAAGGAGATTCCGAACGTTTTGCGCCGGTTTGGGAAAACCGCGAGTCGGGTCGGGTCGAGGCCCGGCACTGCACTCCACGCGGCGGCGGGGAACGCGCGTGCCGAATCTGAAGCCGGTGGGACGAACGGTTCTCGAGATACGCGGATTACAAACAGACAGACACGCAGACAGACAGAGATTTGTCGCATTTAGGCTACTAGAAGCTGGGCCGCCCTTCGGGCGGCCCAGCGTCTAGTCGGCGACCTGGCCAACTCGGGAACGATGTAAATAGAGAATGAATGCCCCGCCCTTTAATGCAAACCCCATTATACCTGTTGTCATAGGACCCGTTTTGACCATCTGTTTGCCTGTGTCCATTTATGCCCATATATGGAGATATCTGTATCTGTCTGTCTGTCGGCGTCCATTTTATGTCCATATATGGAGATCACTGCAGATATAGTTCTGGGTCCATTTTATGCCCATATGCCCATATATGGAGATATCTGTCTATTTGCGTCCATTTTATGCCTGCCCCACCCTTTAATGCAAACCCCAATATACCTGTTGTCATAGGACCCGTTTTGACCATCTGTTAGCCTTTGTCCCCACCCTTTAATGCAAACCCCAATATACCTGTTGTCATAGGACCCGTTTTGACCATCTGTTTGCCATTGTCCCCTTATGCCCATATATGGAGATCTCTGCACACACAGTACCGGTTGCGGAAAACTCTGATGTCAGACATCAGTTCCGCATACGGGCATTCATTTTATGCCCATATATGGAGAACGTGGGAAGAATGGTTTAGAGATACTCGGATTACATACATACATACACATTCACAGAGATTTTTTGTTGACTCATGTGGCGTACGTGATGTCAGAGCCTTTTATGAAGTGATGTCACAATGAGTCAGCGCTTCCTCCGGAACAGCCTGATGTCAACAATCAGCTCCGCATAAGGAGATTCCGAACGTTTCGCGCCGGTTTATCACTGCAGATATAGTTCTGGGTCCATTTTATGCCCATATGCCCATATATGGAGATATCTGTCTATTTGCGTCCATTTTATGCCTGCCCCACCCTTTAATGCAAACCCCAATATACCTGTTGTCATAGGACCCGTTTTGACCATCTGTTAGCCTTTGTCCCCACCCTTTAATGCAAACCCCAATATACCTGTTGTCATAGGACCCGTTTTGACCATCTGTTTGCCATTGTCCCCTTATGCCCATATATGGAGATCTCTGCACACACAGTACCGGTTGCGGAAAACTCTGATGTCAGACATCAGTTCCGCATACGGGCATTCATTTTATGCCCATATATGGAGAACGTGGGAAGAATGGTTTAGAGATACTCGGATTACATACATACATACACATTCACAGAGATTTTTTGTTGACTCATGTGGCGTACGTGATGTCAGAGCCTTTTATGAAGTGATGTCACAATGAGTCAGCGCTTCCTCCGGAACAGCCTGATGTCAACAATCAGCTCCGCATAAGGAGATTCCGAACGTTTCGCGCCGGTTTCGGAAAACCGCGAGTCGGGTCGGGTCGAGGCCCGGCACTGCACTCCGCGCGGCGGCGGGGAACGCGCGTGCCGAATCTGAAGCCGGTGGGACGAACGGTTCTCGAGATACGCGGATTACAAACAAACAGACAGAGATTTGTCGCATTTATAGATAGATAGATAGATAAGCACTAGAATAGGCACTTGTACTGGTGGTTGTCGAGAAACTCATCATATCCTCGGCGGTAACTTTATTAATAAGATATTCATTACATAGCTAATATCCCTTGCATGTGTTATTGATATTTCACGTTAATCTTCTATATTAACAGGCACATGCTCCAATCTGCTCAAAACATGACACAAACACTGTTCAGGTCAGGTGTCTGCCATGGGAATAGTTGTACCCGGGGCCATGTCAGGGACTTAAAACCTAAATTGCAGCAGGGTTTAACACTTCAAATAGCCATAACTTGGTTACCATGCATGCATTGCTCTGATCAGTTCAATCAATTATTTCTATGAATTGAGTACAAAGGACCCCAATTGAAACAAGCCATAGGCTTTCTTGGCAGACCTTGTATTGAACTGTACTTTCCTGTGCTTTCTTTTTGGGCAAACTGCTAACAAAGTATTCAATCAATCAAAGCGCAATATATAGGACTGGTTTCAGCCTGAAAATCTAGCGCATTAAACACAATATTATGTGTGTGTGTGTGTGTGTGTGTGTGTGTGTGTGTGTGTGTGTGTGTGTGTGTGTGTGTGTGTGTGTGTGTGTGCGCGCGCGCATGCATGTGTGTATGTAGTATGTATGTATGTATGTATGTATGTATGTATGTATGTATGTACGTACGTACGTATGTATGTATGCATGCATGTATGTAGCCGTAACAGTATGTGAGTGTATGTGTACACTTGTATTGTGTACACTTCTGCTTTGGCAATGTAAACGTATGTTTTCTCATGCCAATAAAGCCCTTTGAATTGAATTGAATTGTATGTGAGTGTGTGTGTGTGTGTGTGTGTGTGTGTGTGTGTGTGTGTGTGTGTGTGTGTGTGTGTGTGTGTGTGTGTGTGTGTGTGTGTGTGTGTGTGTGTGAGAGTGTGTGTGTGTGTGTGTGTGTGTGTGTGTGTGTGTGTGTGTGTGTGTGTGTGTGTGTGTGTGTGTGTGTGTGTGTGTGTGTGCGCGCGTGTACTGTATGTAATGTATGGCCTGATGAGCAGTTCCTCAGATTGACCACGGGGTGGCAGTGTGGTAAAACACACGTCTGAAATATCAGGTTCCTGTCTCACTTTTTCGTCCGACAGGAAGACGTTTTCCTCGACTCGTCTCTCATTCCTTTTCATCACGGTTTCCGCACGGCGGTGTTTTTATTCCACGAGTGAACAAAACAAACATGGGTGACTTGGACATCCAGGAGTTCATCCAGCAGAACAGAGCGCTGGCCGACCAGGTAGAAACGTACCGAGGTGTTTCAGAGAGCGAGAAGCACTGGGACGCCAGGAGGGAGTTTATTCTGCGGAACATAAACGACTATGAAGACCCGCACGTAGATCATTTACTGGCTCTGTCCATGGTGTGGGCCAACAACGTGTTTCTGGGCTGTCGGTGAGTAAAACAAGAACGCTTTGATTGATAATTCATTGATTGATTATTGTATTAGACAAAAGTGTGGCGCAGCACAAGTACAGTCAAAAAACACTAGTAGTCTAAAAGGAACACATAAAAAAAAGTCCTACAAAGCACACGCTACGTCGCTTGTAGATCTTTTTTGCAAGCACACACTGCTACTGATCCTTATGCTGTACTTTGTCTCCCTCTGCCGATGGAGAGAGGTAATGTCCGAACTACAATAAAAAACTGTGTTTACACCAGAGGTATAGGGTTTACACAGTACACCATAGAATGGAAAGAAAGAAAGAAATACCAGTATATTAACATCAATTGTCACCGTAGGCAGGGAAGCGCAGGGGTCCTTGAGGTACCTGACTTGTTAAACATCAGTGTTAATATATTTTACAGTAAGTTAAGCTTACACAATTAGAACATGTAGAACCATTGTTAATAGTTTGTCTGTTATCTGGCATGGACAAAATCACAATCCAACAATACAATCATATTTGGGTCATGGAGGTCTAAATCTCATTCGAGTGGCCCTTGGGGGTCACATTCTATTAAATTAGGCTCCTTGATATGAAAAAGGGAATGTCTCAATGGAGGAGTTGGGACTTGGGAGACACATCCAACCACTGCAGATCATGCGTACAGATATATTGTATTAACACACCGACCATACAGATTGGTTGAAACAACACTTCATGTATTACTCATACACCAACTGTATGTAGCACACATTTGGTAACTAAATTGTGTGCGGTAAGTTAAGTACTGGGTGTTGATGGTACAGTAGGTGTTGCTCTCCACCTCAGCAGCAATCCATCTTCCAAGGGTCTACTGTGCATTGAACAGGGGGTTAGGGCTTAATACTTATTCACTGGATTAGGTCCTGTATTGCAGCTTGAACAACTGTAAGGAGATAGCAATTCACTGACGAGACCAAGCATTTGCATTATGTTTACAGGTAATGTTGACTGTTTCTTGTCCTATGTTTTCATGCAGTTACAGCTCTGAGCTGCTGGAGAAAGTGACGGAGATGGCCGAGGGTATTGTGGTGGTCGACGCACCAATCTTCAAAACCAGAGATGAGATCATGAAGAAACAACAGGTAAAATGTTTTTTTTTTTTAAATACTTTTCTTATTTGTCATACATGTTTGATTGACACGGATACGGTGAAACAGATGAGATCAGGTCTAATCAATACCTCTCTTATACTTCACAGGGTCGGTGACCGAGCAGAAACAGATTGAACACGGCTGAGGACCATAGTTCTGTTAATCACACATTTTTATATTTTATAAGTGATGTTGAATGTGTAAAAGTGTTAAGTTTTTAGATGTGTAATTTTTCTTTTTTTCTCCTGTTCTCTCTTCAATGATGGAGGCACTGTCACGTGTCTGTTTTTAAATAAGTTTTTTGGCATTAACTCTTCATTATTAAAGTCATGGTTTCGAGAGTTTATTTGTGCTGATTTTGGAATCGTTCCTTAGCTATGCATACCAGTTATTGAATACTCACAAACAGGAGCATTAAATACTCACAAACAGGAGCATACACATGTATTTTGCAAGAGTACAGTGTTGCCCACAGTCAGGGTTGTGATCTGGAACAGTTTCTCTCACTGTCAGAGCTGGTATGTGGACGCAGTGGTGGATTCTATAGATGGACGGCATCTATAATTATTCTCTCCGACACGCACGGCACGCGCACATGCACGCGGTCACCGAATTAAGTTTGAATACTATGAAGTGCGGCAGGTCTATTGTTTAATGTGTGAATTCCTTCGTCAGCTGCCATTATCACCTTAAGACTAGCCACGTATCTTCACCTCAGACTGGGCTGAAGTCCACATTCTTGCTGACCCATGCAGCATCTCCTCCTGTGTATCGGATGCACTTTCTCAGAGTTTTTTGAATGGCTACGCTCGGCTACGAAAAATGTCTGCAGGTTACACTACGTATATTGCATATCACGGTAGAACACACCACTGTGTGGACGTCACATATGCTATTCAATTACAATGCCAGTAGTTCTCCAACATTTTGAATTTCAAGGACCACCATAATTTGTACACTCAAATTAGGGTCCATTTGGAACCTTTTCAAGCAACCTAGAGGGTCCCTGGACCTCACTTTAAGGACCACTACAATAATATGTATGTATGCAATACTGTATGCATGATTTGAATTTTCATCAAATTATATTTATTTTGCCTCACTGATAAAGAGCTCATGTATATAATGATACATCAGTCAGTGGTTTTGGACCCAGTTTGTATACTGGGTTCCCAGAATGAACAACCTTTTTTGTGCTACTTGATCTCAGATCTCTAAGTTATGATCGATGCAAAGTTCTTGTCCAAGTTAAAAAAAATAAAGTTGCAATTTAAACCATTGGATTGGTTGTCTATAAAATGTCAACCTTCCAATTCTTAACGGCAAACAATACTGATAAGTTATATATTCCAATAATGCCTTGCAAAGTTTGTTGAATAAACCCGAACGTGGAACAATCCAGTAAAAGAAAACAAATCTCAAAGTCTGAAAAATGTGTTTTATTATGTTTATACAGCATATTGTTAAGTATACATTGTTTTTTTAAGTAAACTCACAAAACTTTATATAACATATCCCTTCTCTTAAATAAGGTGAAATGAAGTCACTAGTCACAACATGACCAATAATGTCTGTCTCAAAATGAAGTCTGAATTTATGCAAGTGATTTCCATGGACATTTTACGCTTGTCTCAAGATTTCTTTTTAATTGGGTGCCACATTAATTTGACAAGTAGGCACCACAACAAACTAGGACCTTTTAATTGGGTGCCACATTAATTTGACAAGTAGGCACCACAACAAACTAGGACCAAGGGAAAAGTTGCCCAAGGGTCCGATTTGTACAACGTGCAACTTGGTCTAACTTTGATCAGTAATCTGTTTGTTTCTCCGTTCCTGGAGAGTGTGTACAAACACAATGCTGTGTGCTGATGTATTGGCTATAGAATTGTATGAGCATAATTACAACTCACAATGGCAGGTGTCAGAGGCAACAAGGCAACCCACAAAGCCACTCATTTTCCTGTGGAGGTCTGACACAACATGCCATGGAAGCATGATGAAATGAGCAAGTGAGGCAAGGAGGTGAAAACATTTGGCGAGCTGCAATGAAGTAGCTAAGATTTATTTGAGCTACTACAACTAATTAGGTAGCTTATAAGGCAATTTATGTGAAATGTTTTATGATCAAAAACTATAGCACAACACACTGATTTAATATGAATTCTCACACCAAATAACCACCCTTTTCCTTGTGGCACTGGCATCCTTGTTCACCATTTTGTTTGACTCTGTTCAACAGATAAATAAATATTGCGAAAATAGCCTATCTACTTGCCTTGCGAGACCTTACCGCCAACTAAAAGTTCAGAGCACCAATATATATGTGTGACATGTGTCATGCATGATCACTGGGTCACAGTATAGCCGTGGCCCGTGACACCTGCCAGTGTCAACTCTTCAAAATGATCAAAGTAGTTCTGAAATTAACGAGAAGTTTTTTTTTTGTTTTATCTTCTAGTCAGCACTTGGAGTGTACATGGAGAAACAAGTGTATTCCACCTCTGATGACCTTGAAATCGCGGGACTCGTTAAATCAATATGCTCGTCAACCAACCCTTTCCAGAACAGCCCGGTTGTGTTCAGTCACACCCAGACTTTACAAAATCACTTTCTCTCTCTTTTAAATTCTGTAAA
Organism: Nannobrachium achirus; assembly: GCF_963921795.1. Classification (NCBI taxonomy): domain Eukaryota; kingdom Metazoa; phylum Chordata; class Actinopteri; order Myctophiformes; family Myctophidae; genus Nannobrachium; species Nannobrachium achirus. The sequence goes on from NC_137826.1 coordinate 36,199,783, forward strand.
ACTAAACATTAACAGCATCAATCCAGCAAAGAAAAAAAATAGAAGAAAAAAGATATATTACAAATTCTGTTAGCAATAACTTATTTCACATCATGCAAAAAAAAGAAAAGAAATTAAAGGACAAGAAACACAAATATTAGATTTCTTTTTTTCCTCCCGCTCTCCTTTTTTCTTCTATGAGTTGGCAAGCAAGTAAAAAGTCCACACTGGCTCTTTCTCTTTGTGTTATAATTCTTCTTCTATCGAGGTGGCACTTGAGTTCTGTCGTGTTTTTTTCAACGAGGTAAAATGAAAAGATTGAATTGCTGGGATGATAGAGAGGAAGAAAAGAGAGTGAAAGAGGAGATCCTCTGCCTGGTTCACACTTCGTCGCGGGACGGCGCCGCACGTCGAAAACAGCCGGCCTGCAAGCGCTGCGTCCGCTACGCGTCGTGAGCTCGCAGGTCGGCCATTTCCGCCGTGCACTACGCTGTCGCGCGGCGGAGCATGAATTTAAAAGGTAGAAGTTCAGATGTCCACCCAGCTCTGCTCCACGATGGCGGACACCCTCTTCTCATACTCCCGCTTGTTTTCCTGATAAAGCTGCGCTGCCTGGCTGTTGGCAGGGCTGTTGGGGTTGGGCTCGTCCAGTAGTGACTGGGGAGAAGAAAATCAAATATTAACCACGTTAAACCCTGCATATTGAGCTGTCTTTGTGTAAAAAATGTAAAACTCAATTAACAAATATTTGAGAAAAAAATGAGAAAAATATGCATATCTGCCCTGTGTACATTTTGTTTACAAGGTTTTATTTATGTCACAATCACAATGTTCATCTAAATTATATGTATAACAATTAATCGTCAAATTAAAATGTCAGGATTGTGACAGACAGTACCCTAGCGGGTACAGGTCTACTCTATCATTTATTTTAGAAGGTAAATAAACAGTGGAAAATGACAACCACTGCCCTTTTTGACCAAGATCCAGCAGGGCTCTATAATACAATATCATAAAGTATTTCCTTGACACCCAATCCCTTCGGCAAAAATTGCAGAGCCACAAGCTCAGACGTTGTGTTGTGAGCTCGTAGATCAGCTATTTTCACAGAATGTTCAGCACAGAACAGGGACGCTAGGGTCAAGTGTTTAAGGAAGCGAACAAATGTAAGGCACACACAAACACACTAACGGTGTAAGGGCTAACCAACCTGGATGGAGGTGAGTATGGATGAGACATCATACGTCGGGCTCCAACGATTCTGAAGGATGTCTAAACATATACTGCCATCTGCATAAACTAGAGGAGAACATGCAGAAAAGTTAACATCGGAGAAAACAGCTGATCAAATCCACAAGAGTCAACAAAATCTCTAGGTAGTCTTGCGAGCCAGACTGTTGCCTCCCACAATTCTCAAATGCTTCCGTCATACAGTCAGTGGAGTCCGAAAGCTCTGAAAATGATCAAGAAATAAAACGCCAAAAAAGAAGAACAGAAGTATAAATCATGCTAATATTGATCACTGTTATGTTTAATGATGACAAATGGAGAAACTTTATATGAGCCTGAGTTGTTAACCCAAATTCCCTGGTACCAGGCAACTGGGATGTGTTTTACAGTTGTTTGAATGTATTGAAGTTATTTACATGAATTGAAACTCTTTCACTCCATTTCTTACTTGTGATTTTATATTCTCGAAATGGGGGGTTATCATAGCATTATATACCACTATTTATTGATATTTTAATTACAGTTTTACAAGCAAAATGTTGTTGCCGGGCAGATCTGCTCTTTTATTTTTCACCTATGCCCAAAATAGGAATGCCAGGTTGAAAGTGGCAAAGAATTCGGCTGCATCATTTCTATATACCAATGACTTCAAAAAGGTCAACCGACGATCTCCTAAATACAGATACATGGGTGAGGCTTTAAACATGACATAGGGTGTAAGAAACGGCAGTGCCTTTTCTGTTGAGGGGTGGGCTCAGCTTACCATTTGGGTGAAACATTCTGGAGACAAAGCGAACTGTGGGAGGCTTGTTGGGGTACTCTTCTGAAAACTCTATCACAAGCTTAAATGTTCCTGAAAAGGATCCAGGGGGGAAAGAGAGGGAATGAGGAACAGAAAGGAAGTGGGGAGGGGGAGGATGACAATGTGTGGTTTAGATAGTGGTACATAATACAAATAATAGAGAATTATACGTTTCCATATAAATACCACTTGCTCTAGTTATAGAAGAGCTAATCGTTTCAAGGAGTCTGAAATGTGAGCTCTGCAGGCTAATGAGACCGGAGATTATCTGACAGGGCAAAAAAAAAAAAAAAGAAGGAAAAAAAGACTAAAACATGAAATCCCGATTCAGCATTCCTGATGCCAGAAGAACAGAAGGAAACACAGGGGCAGTAGCAGGGTGTACAGTACAGTATGTTTGTCTGCATGCACGCAGGTAGGGCTGTCACAATTATTACATAATCGTCTAATCGTGATTATTTGACATTATCGCAATTATTTTGTCATAATCGTCATAATCGTGAATGTTGAAAAACTTCCGAAATAGTGATGCGACGTGTTGTGAGCTTGTAGATCGGCTATTTCCACTATCAAAGTTATTTTTTAAGTAGTAAGTTGTCAAATATGTCAGTAATTTCTTTGTATATTTAGGTTATGTCTCATATCTACCATGTGCAACTTCAAAGCCTAAAAGCCAAACAGAAATGTAATTATCAACGACAAAAACACAATTAAATCGTTAATCGGCAATTATTTGAGTGACAATTAATCGTCATGTAAAATGTCATATCGTGACAGCCCTACACGCAGGTATATGGCACATCAATGTGGCTGGGGACTTGGGGCGGACACAGAAAGAGAGAGAAGACTGTATATTATTGTGTATTGTACAAGCTCAAACCGTGTCGTTTCCCCTGCACTTCGAGCTTGCGGAACTGCTACTTTTGAGGAGATGCTGTGTGAAGTAGGCCATTCATAGGGCACTCATTTACGAAAAACACAAACATTTGGAGATAAGTCGGTTTCTGCCTGACAGCAACACGACGGTGATAAAAACTGAAATGCTTCTGGGCTACTTCAGCCTTGTTTCCAGTAGCTGATTCAATAACACGACCCCACCCTGTGAATGTGTGCTTCATGAATTATGATAAACTGCACAACTTACCATCTTCAAATGGTGTCGCCACGGGTCTGCAAAGGAAGAAAGAGAGAGAGAGAGTGGGAGGTAGGGAGAAACAAAGTTAGACAGAGAGCTCTAGAGAGGCAGACAAGGCCCCCTGTGGCTACCAATTAAAAGTGCTTCCTACTGGAAAACATACTGTACATGACCATGACAAGTCTGTAATAAACTCTTGTGCAGGATGTGAAAAGTCCAATTTCAGAACAGAAGGGTCATGAGGCTTGAGGTTCTTGACTCTCACATCGCTTCTTTTCCCTGACTGACAATTAGTGCAGGAACTGGACTACGGCTAATGAGCAGTGAGCCCTTCACAGTCCAACAAGCACTGCGTCACCGTTTATCAATGAATTCCTCCGTTATCTACCGTACCTTTAACTCCTGCTCCTCTTTTATTTAATCCCCGCTTCGCTACCACCCTGATTTCTACCTCAGTGTTTCTCAAACCTTTTCATGTCAAGAAAATTGATTTTGGACCCCATCATAAAATATCTTGTGCCAGGGACCTCCTTACAAGATTTGTGTTGTTAAAAATCTTCAAAATAATGTTTATAATAGCCATATAAAAGTGGTTATGCTGACTTTTCATTGGGGAGAGAGGGCAGAAGGGGGCTTATTTTTCACACTGACCACAGGTACCCTATCGTCCTTATTCTGGGCATGTGATAAAACGGGGAACGTTGGACAAAAATAGGCAAAACATTTGGCAATAATACCATCTATCACCCAATAAGGCCAGACACTAAATAATTACATAAATAAAACAATGCTGGCACAAAGCAAAACAAAAAGAACATTGCAGTGATGCGTTTGCAGAAAAGCAAAGCAAATGCTGCTGATCTCCCCCCCCCCCCCGGTTTGTTGCTTTGTTCTTCCTTAAAAAAAAAAAAAAAAAAAAAACACTTCTCTGCATGCTGATTGCGCTGGCACTGCAAGATAGAAAGAGGGAGGGGAGAAGTAGAGATAGAGAGAGAGAGGCAGAGGGGTGGAGTAGGATTTATACTAGAGAATGACTCACCCAAAAATAACCGCGTTCCAAAGCATGATGTTGTTTTCCGACGGTGCTCCGCTCACGCCCGTAGGGGGGTCTTCTTGAAGTCTGCGTAGTAACACACACACACACAATGTGGATGTGAGACAGAGAAAACAGGGTTTTGACTAGAGTTATGGTTATGACGTGCGGTCAGCCATTTATTTCACCAACGTGGAAGAAGCAAACACAAACACACCCATTTGTGAAATATGTGCGTATGAATGTGTGTGTGTGTGTGTGTGTGTGTGTGTGTGTGTGTGTAATGTTTTTTATAAGTGCCTTGTTGAAGATGAACATTTGAGTCAGAGAAGAATACATGATCCTAAAAAACAGCCTAGTAGAAGCACTGATAAAGTGAGATCAGATGCTTTCCTAGCTGCAATGTCCCCCGGCTTAAGCTTTAGTTAGAGGCAGGTTAAAAGCTTGATTTGCAACACTGCACTGTCTGGTGTTGCATGCTGTAAATAGCAGATATACAAGCTCACAACCAATGTGACACGCTTGTCGATCTGCCATTTACTGAGCACGACACCGCGGCACGCAACTAACTACCAACGGCAGTTCCCTATGGAGACACAAAGAAACTCCTTTGTGTCTCCATAGGGCGGGGGTCAGCAACCCGCGGCTCTTTAGCGCCACCCTAGTGGCTCCCTGGAGCTTTTTCAAAAATGTATTAAGAAAAAAAATGTTTTAATATGGTTTCTGTTGGAGGACAAACATGACACAAACATTCTTAACACTTTCCAATGCTGTAAAAATGTGTAGAATAAATATTAAATGTAATTATCCTCATTATGTATTTTTAGCCATTTTGACAGTAGGCTAATATAGGTAATATAGACTTTTAATATATTGTCACTGTCGGGCAGAAACCTTGTATCTCCAAGTTTCAAATTTGTATGTTTTTTTTTTCGCAAAGTAAAGCCCTGCTTCATCATACAAGACTGACGCACAAAAGTAGTGAAAACAGCAGATCTACAAGCACACCTCGCGGTGCGAGGCGTTGTGTGCTTGTAGATCGGCTGTTTTCACTAGTTTAGTTAATTTTGTAAATGATAAATACTAAACGAAGTTTTGGACATACAAGGTTTCTACCCGACAACGACGATATACAGTATAATATAAGGCTTTTATAATTTTTTGTGGCTCCAGACAGATTTGTTTTTAGTTTCTTTGGTCCAATATGGCTCTTTCAACATTTTGGGTTGCCGACCCCTGAGGGAATGGCTGTTGTCGGTCATCAAATTATTGGCTTAGGAATGAGAAAAACTAAAAAGTATCTATGAATTCAAGTCTCCATGGGGTGAGCAATCGATAGAAAATACGTTCTTTTGGGTAACCTATCCCTTCAACAGTTGTTGTTGCTTTGCTGCCACACGCACACAGTATATAAGACTGTGTGTGTTTGATATGAGACTACCTTTGACTTCAAACAAACAACATGCATTATGCACTGCAAACATGCCCAGAGTCTGGGAGACGTGCTGGTGATGCTCTGAAACCCTTCTAGTCGGTCAGTGGGGAAATATGCATGCAGGCGCACGCCGCACGGTGCTTCTGTTCTGCTGTGGCTTGTTGTGAACGGGACTGCTGCAACACAACATAGCCTTCCTAAAAAGGAAGGAACTATTCATGATTGGAATACAAAACACCACCCGACCTAGCAGCAAGCAAACCAGGCAGTAGCCTTAAAGGAGAGTTACTTTAATAGCCCTCAGGTTGAAACGACTTGTGGTTGAAAATGGGTTACAAGCCTGCTTCTGAGCACAGTACTACAGTAGTAGAATGTTTTAATCTGTCCGGATGAAGAAGTTATTTATGTGCTTTTCTGGCACTCCCTGAACCTCCTAATTGCTCCCCATGAGCAGGTTGGTGCCTTGCATCAGTGGTTCTCAAGTTCAACCTGTGGGGACTGGGGGTCCTCACGTGATTTCGGGAAAATCGCGCTCTTTCGAACGACCATCATTTCGACCGGTGGGTTTAGCGACTCACTCCACGGGGGTTAGGGTGAGGGTTAGAGTCGGGTGTCGAAAAGATGACATGAAGTAACAGCGACACGCTCCCCGTGATTTCTGTCAGGGTCCCCAGATGACAGTGAAGTGACAATTTAAGAATGTTTAAGACAATTCTAATACTGAAAATAAAAAGGAAAGAAAAAAGCATTATGCATCAAAAAGTAATCAACAAAATGACTATATACTATAAAAGCTGGCTGGTCAAACATTGGACAAATCATAAGAAAGAGGCAAACATTTAGAAAATAGACGATCTACAAGCCCACAAAGCCTCGCATTGCGAGGCGTTGCGAGCTTGTGGAACTGAGTCTAACAAATGCCTCAACTGATACAATTCGAAGTGCTTATCGGAGTGGGGGGTCCCCGACTCCTGAGTTCAAATATGATAAAAAGTTTTGGGGGGCGCAGTCTAAAAGATTGAGTACCACTGCCTTACATGGTTTCCTCCACCGTCGGTCAGTCGGTGTGTGTTTGAAATGGGTGAATGTGAAATACAACGTGCTCAGGAGAAAGGCTATACAAATACAGCGGAGTCCATTTACAATTTACGTTCATCTGTTATGTCCCATGGCTTCAGACAGTCCCACTGCAATTAACCTCATTTACAATTAATCTGATACAGCAGCTCTCTGTAGGTGAAGGGATATTGAACTCATGGCCCACTAGAAACACAGGCAGATACCTCATTTTACTACTTCATGCATTATTATCCCTGGAGCTAAACTGGAGATTATACTAGTCTATTATGAACAGATTATTCCGACTACTACAGTAGTCGTAGTCAGTCCTGGGTAAAATTTCAGCAGAGCTCAAAATCCCACACTAAAGCTGGTTGCACACTGCTGCGTTTTTCGGGCCAAATATTGGAGTGAATTTCGGAGCACGCAAATAAAAAAAATCAACCTCACGTTGTGTCAGTCACGTTTGCACACTGCCGCCCGTTTCGCGCACCACTCAGTCCCTTGCTCTCTCTATCTCCCTCTCTCTCCTTGTCCTGAAAAACGCATTTCGCAACGAAAAACGCAGCAGTGTGCAACCACCTTAACGGCTGTAAAGACAACACAACGATTAACAGTCAGGTGGTCAAGAGCCAGGTGATGTTTATTCAGTTTCAGACTCTAACCACTTCTTAAACCCTTAAACCCCATCCTGGTTGTGGGGAAGACATTCGCAGAAAATAGCTGATCAACAAGCTCCGATGATCGATAAGATGATAGAAGATAGATATTTAATGTAGAGCGAAAACAGAAAATTTGTATAGAGCCCTGAGGGACTTCGGTAAACCATATTCACAATTTTCCAACGCCCCATCGTGCTTTGCGCAGAAGGTGTGCGGCAGCTTCCGGCGCCACAGCCGAGTGTGATCTACAAGCTCACAAAGGTTTGTTGCATCTGCAACGCGAGCTTGTATGTCTGCTGTTCTCCGGAAGTGTCCCACAGATAATGCTACAGTAAATTCGCACGGGGTGGATAGCGTTTCACCCATACGTAACTATACCTTTCAAACCGGGAACCCCTCTTGGAGTTGTTGTTGCTACAGGTATTTACTATTTACAGTTCTTTTTCTGTTAGTTTTTCCCCCCAGTTTTTCAGAAAAACTTAGGTAAGGATTTAGAAGGCGTTTTTAGAATCTGTCTCAGGGTCAAGGGTTAAGCGGTTAAAACCTAGATGATTCAGTTGACCAGGGTCCCCCAGGAGACTATCATACAGTAGGTGCACTAGGGTGGATCTTAAATTACCTTTTTTAGATTTTCTTGAGTCTCACCCCCCAATTATGTTCCAATGTACAAAAAAATGCTTTGGTTAAAATTTGGTTGAATTTCAAGCATATTTAGAGGTAGCTCAATCAAGTCAAAGATTGTACATTTTATTGGTCAAAATCGAATTGCACTGCAGGCACATTTAAGTTATACATTACACATTATTCTTATACTAAGCACAGAAATTATATTTTTTAAGCTTCCACAATCTAAACACAAATCTGATTACATGTTTGTCATATGTCAAACCAGAATTAATGTATTGTAGGAAATAGCAAAGCAAAGAATGACAAATTGCTATTTTTAATTTAACGTGCACAATGACATGTCTTTATTGCACACTCTTCAATCATACTCACAACACACAACAAGCACACAGCCCCACTTCCTTGTTTACCCCCAAAACCCCTAAAAGTCACTGCAGTATAGTAATTCAGTAGTTACTGATCAATTAAAGTTTGTTTACGGCTATCGGGATACTTGTGCCGATGGTTCTGCACAATTTGCAGCAAGTATTGGAGTTGGGACTCATCTTTAGTAATGAGACCACAATATTCTTGTAGTAGGGCAACCCCCACGCTCTGCATGATCATTGACAACATTCATCGCCTTCGCTACAGCCAGAACTTCTTGGTAGTCCACCCTGGGCTCCCACTCATTGGGATCAATGTCAAGGAAGTCATCTGGGAGATCCATCATTTTGAAAAGCACCTTGGATTTGGGAAACACAAAATCTTCAATGTTCTTCCTTGCAATTGTTCCAAGGTCAACAGTAATTCTCTTCATATGCCCCTGTTCATCATCTTCATTGCCATCTTTCATGGCTCTCACCATCAGCCTCTTCGTTTGCGTGCTCACTTGACTGTCAAACAATGCAAGTCCGACGATCTCTGGAGCCAAATGATTGGAAAACTTTTGAGAAGCAGCTTTAGACACCTCAGCATTTATTGATGAATATTCCAGCAACGATTTTAACAGCTGCCAAGTCATTTAGTGGAGCGCTGACTGCAACAGTTGCCATCATCCATGCCTTCACATAAATGCAAAATGCACAAATCCATGCATGCTTTTTCTTCCCTGAGGGTCAGTTTGAATTGGCCATGAAACATCCAGATCTTCAAACAATAAATAACCTTTGCCATCCAACGGGCATGATGGGTAGCTCCTGGAGCTCTTTATTCATCAATAAATGCTGAGGTGTCTAAAGCTGCTTCTCAAAAGTTTTCCAATCACTTATGGTGAACAGGGGCATATGAAGAGAATTACTGTTGACCTTGGAACAATTGCAAGGAAGAACACTGAAGATTTTGTGTCTCCCAAATCCAAGGTGCTTTTCAAAATGATGGATCTCCCAGATGACTTCCTTGACGTTGATCCCGATGAGTGGGAGCCCAGGGTGGGCTACCAAGAAGTTCTGGCTGTAGCGAAGGCAATGAATGTTGTCAATGATCATGCAGAGCGTGGGGGTTGCCCTACTACAAGAATATTGTGGTCTCATTACTAAAGATGAGTCCCAACTCCAATACTTGCTTCAAATTGTGCAGAACCATCGGCACAAGTATCCCGATAGCCGTAAACAAACTTTAATTGATCAGTAACTACTGAATTACTATACTGCAGAGACTTTCGGGGGTTTTGGGGGTAAACAAGGAAGTGGGGCTGTGTGCTTGTTGTGTGTTGTGAGTATGATTGGGTTAGGGTTAGGGTTATGAAGAGTGTGCAATAAAGACATGTCATTGTGCATGTTAAATGAAAAATAGCAATTTGTCATTCTTTGCTTTGCTATTTCCTAGCATACATTACTTCTGGTTTGACATATTATGACAAACATGTAATCAGATTTGTGTTTAGATTTGTAAGCTTAAAAAATATAATTTCTGTGCTTAGTATAAGAATAATGTGTAATGTATAACTTAAATGTGCCTGCAGTGCAATTCGTTTTGACCAATAAAATGTACAATCTTTGACTTGATTGAGCTACCTCTAAATATGCTTGAAATTCAACCAAATTTTAACCAAAGCATTTTTTTGTACATTGGAACATAATTGGGGGGTGAGACTCAAGAAAATCTAAAAAAGGTAATTTAAGATCCACCCTAAGGTGCACTCGATAGTCCCTCTACAGTAAATACCGAATGTTCGCCTATTAAGGCATGCCCAGAAAAGGAATGCAAGGTTCAAGTGGTTAAGAAGCCCTTATTGGAATGCTGCTGACTTAAAAAAAGAAAAAAAGCTTTTTTGCTGAATATAATCCAAATGTGCCAAGCAAGTGCAAACATGTACAAAATATATTATTTTCCTTTCATACAGCTGAAAAGAAAATGGCTGAAGTCGACGGGACTTTGTCCACATTGTAGATTGTATATTCTCTCCCAGGCCTAATAGTATGCACAGGCAAAACAAGACCACTAGAAAGGCTTTAGATTTGGGTGTAAATGTGCACTTGAAAATACTGACTACAACTGTCTATGCCTGCTTCACTATGCCATGTTTGTTAGACCTAGATTCACATCTAGACCTACTGCACATACATACAGTATAAACAGAGCTGCCTGCTACCTTTAAACGCATTTTAAATCTTTTTTGTATACTATTAAAATCGTGCTGAGAAAAAAGAAATGCTGAAATTTGTTCCAAAAGCTTTATACCCTGTATAATGACACAATGTGACATAGCTCTGTTTACACAATGCTGAATCCCCTCCAACTATTATGTTCCCCATTTTCAACTATTTTTATTATATTTTGACACTTGCTTTGGCAAATGATAACCGATGCAGATAAAGCTCCTATGAATTGAAATTGGTTAATCTACTGTAGTTTTTAACATGGGCTGGAAAACAAACTACAGAAATCATTCAGCCTTGGGTGCCATGCCCCTTTTAAGTGGCTAATGTAAATGTGCAGGGCACACAAGATATACAATGACGGATTAAAGGCCAAACAAGCAGGGCCTGGGCTATTTTAACTGAAGTGATAAACAAACAACATGAAGGCTTCGCTTGGTCACAGAGGCTGACCCCATTATCTCCAGCCAAGGAAAGGAAAGCCCCATTGTTTTCTCCTTCAAACACAACACACACACACACACACACACACACACACACACACACACACACACACACACAAGCACCTGGAAAGTGGAAACTGGCAGTGAGTCTAGTATTACATGCAAAGTTAAGCTTCATCCTCAGTCTCTGTTAACAGGTGTGTAGTGTCTCTTAAGTTTCTTTCTCACTCACTCACTCACTCACACACACACACACACACACACACACACACACACACACACACACACACACACACACACACACACACACACACACACACACACACACACACACACACACACACACACACACACACACACACACACACACACACACACACACACACACACACACACACAGTGGGCGGCAGTGGCTCAGCAGGTAGAGGCGAGAAAAGTCCTTGAGCAAGATACTGACCCCCTAACTGCTCCTGATGAGCAGGTTGGTGCCATATACAGTAAATGTGTGCACAATTTACCATTTACAGTCCCTTTGGGGCAAGACAGCACAGCAACACCTATTACTAGTACTACACAATCAGCCTATCTCGGAGAAGTTGATTTCTCCAAGAAATTGTTTAATATATAAAAGTAGAATAAACATTCCATTACAGCAACACAACTTGATAGAACAAATTCATTTTACACCGGACAGGTAGAGCCAGTGTTTCATAAAGTCAAGATACAATGACACACACACACACGCACGCACGCGCACGCATACACCTGCCCCCAGGGACACGTTTAATTCAAACCGTCCTGTTAGTCGTCTGTTTTAGTGTTTACTTTCCATTTTTCCCCAGACAGTCAGATGCAAACATTTAAGACTCCGAGCCATTAAGATATATTCCTCCATTACAGCAGGCGCCCTGAGTGATGATGAGTGACATTTCAAAGAAATAATATTCATCAGAGTTTACACAAGGTGGGAAAAGATCAGGAACATGAGAAAACAGCAGGCCATTATCTGAGGAACAACACAAGCATGCTTCATCATGTATTCAGCCAATACAAAAATAATAGCAGAAAATTTGGATACAACGTAAACCATTGGTTCTTCTAAAAGTGGGGTCCGGGGACCACCAGGGGTCTTCGAGGGAGTTCCAGGGGTCCCCAGCTAAATGATAGTTAGGAACCAAATGGACCCATATTGGGTATGTAACTCAAGAGTTAAATTAACACTGATTTTACGATATAAATTTGGATCCCCGAGATAGAAATGGCATTAAATGTCAACTGGGGGTCCTTGAAATTAAAATGGTCTAGATCACTGCCATACAGGTACATTTGGAATCATTTAATACTCTCATTAGTAACATTATTGTTAAACATGTGCATTACTTCATTTACAGTAAGTCTACACAAATTAGAGAATGCAGAAGGATTGTTATGTTTGATTGACCTGTTATCTCTACTATGGTAGCAGCATCAACCCAGCATATGGAATTGTGGACAAAATCGTATCCAACAACAACATATTCTATAGTTTTATTGGGTCTGGGGAGGCTAAATCTCGTCAAATGGTGGTCCGTGGCTCAAATGCCGAATAAATAATGGACCTTGATATGAGATAAAAAGGATGAAAACCACTGAGCTAACATGCTAACATGCTAACGGCAGCTTCACTGAGAGCCAAACAACAAGACAGGAAGATGCATGCATTACATACCGTTTAAAATCCCGCATAAGTCGTCTTCTAGCCGGGGTCGACATGATTGGAAATGTTAAAAAAGGGTGGAAATGCTCAACGATAAAAAGCTTATTATAAATCCTAAACTAAAAGGTTATTTCTTTCTTCCGTTTGAACCCTCTTTTCTTCTTCTTCCAAAACAACTGCCTGGCTGGTAGTTACTGGTGACGTCACGAGCCTTCACTGCCCCCCCACAAGAACCAAAACATACATGAGAAGAACAGTGGTGGAAGTGGAACAAGTAAGTAGGCTACTATCAATACTGCAATGTAGAAATACTCTGTTACAATCTCAAAGGAAATAAGCTTGCCTTAATACCCGAGTTTCCTTTTAGTTGACCTTGTATCAGTGAACTGTTAGGCCTACTGTCATGAAACTGTACCTTTTCCTATGCAAAACTTGTAGACTACTTCAAGTTCACCTTTGGGACAACCAGGTCTTATTTTATTGTTGTTTGGGACACCACCCACGATCAACACAATCCTGAGTTATTTTTTGTGTTCAATCTGTGTTTTTAGATATTTTAGTATTACAGTAGCCGCAAATTGCAACACTAGATTTTTGGAGCCGTGTGCAGAGCACATGGGCTCCCTCTGAGTGGCAATGTGTGTCCTGTCTCACCAGTGAGAACTGTCCCGTTGAGTTCGAACAGTACCTTTTATGACCACACATGTTAAGGGAGGGGCGCTGTTTTCAGGCCAGGCACACACACGCACACACACACACACAGGGGGGAACACATAGAATCAAAAACATAGATCTGGAAGTGCTCAATTTCACGGCTCCACTTCGAACCAAGGTTTGATTTTTTTTATAATCGGATGAATCTAGGGTTGCAATACCTCCCATAGGCAGCCGATGCATGAAAACAGTTTTTTGCTAACTGATTGTATTAAACGACTTCAAACTCACCAATATTGTAGCTCTATGGAAAGCTTGGAATTTACTCTTGCTAACTGCAAAGTGTTTGTTTCTGAAAAATCCACCGTAGAAATGTTAGGAGCTACTTTCTATCAAGAAATTGGCTTCAGGTGATTATTTTTTCTAAGTCCTGGAGTTTGGAAGCGCTTGTGGGAAGTCAATCAGCGGTCCTGTGTACCAGCTGGTTCTAAATGTCACATAATGCTGGAGGCAACGGGACGCTGCCTAATGGAAGACCGAGCGCTTCCGAAGTTCAGCACTTAGAAAATAAACCATGTCTGCTCGGATTTCTTGACAGAAAAGAAATCATAGCAATTCTACGGTGGATTTTTCAGAAACAAACACTTTGCAGTTAGCAAGAGTAAATTCCAAGCTTTCCATAGAGCTACAATATTGGTGAGTTTGAAGTCGTTTAATACAATCAGTTAGCAAAAAACTGTTTTCATGCATCGGCTGCCTATGGGAGGTATTGCAACCCTAGATTCATCCGATTATAAAAAAATCTAGTGTTGCAATTTGCGGCTAGTATTACAGCATGTTACAACTGGTCATATGAAGCATTTTGCATCATATGACCAGTTGTAGCGTGCTGAAATGTGTGATATCGACATGTTGAACACACATGTTACTGTTTATAGGGAATGTTATATTATAAAGTTTTTCAAGCTCAATGGATGAATAAAACTAAAGTGTAGGCTGTTCTGACAGACAGACAGAACCTGTTCACTCACTAGGCAACTTTTATCAGACTGAACACAGAGAAACAAAACGTTGTCATTTTTGTGGCTTGTTATATTGCATTTAAGATATTCGATAATGATTACATTTTTTTAATCTACTATACTGTATTGCCGCAAACCTCCCATGCAAAGTGCTCCTCGGAGCACATGTGTCCGCCTGGTCAGATGTTATTGTGGATCAGCAATGTTGGGAATTCGCCAATCAGGATTGAATATGAAAAATCGCACCTGTGCGAAGGTATCAAACGCGACACACACATCTCCTTGTATGGGCAGTTCTGTCAGTGACATCAGCTGTGGTGATGTCGGTTTCTGTATAGGCCTACTGTACTTTCTATGACGTTAGTCTCGTGTGACGTCAGTCTCGTATTACGGACATAGGGACACACAATTTCATACTACAGACATAGGGACACACAAAGTCAGACGTAGGAGCAGTTAGCTCAACTCAAAAATCGTCTTGATCACTTGACTATAGAGATAATATGTACAGATTTGCGTGACAAAACTTGTTGCAGTAATATAACTTTTTTTTTTTGGTGCAAAAATCTGCCTCCTGGTGGTGCTATAATATGCGAATCAGACCCATATGAAAAGAATCACACCCGTGTGAACTGAGCGGTGGAGGCTGCGCACCGCATAGCCAGCCACTGACATAGCCATTCAGAGGAGCGGTCTTCCACCGCTTAAACATTGGGAAGTTTCGCTGCAATCAAGCCAACAGTGCCGGAGATTAGCTGTTCACATTTTAACAATTCCTGTTCGCACTGTCGTCCGGTGACAAAGCGGCGAAGCGCCCTCCGCAGCCGCTCTCATGGGTCTGGAAGTCAACCCACCTGCCTCTCCCCCCGGCAGCTGTTCACGAGAGGAACCGTCGTGCAGTGTCGGTCACTCGGTCGCCGGTAACATCGGTGTGTTGTTCCTTCCTGTTGATTGTGATCAAGCACGTAGCCACAGAATTTCAAAATGAGTAGCCCATATGCACCTATTATTACCTATTACATGCTCGTAGTTAAAACGGGCATGCATGGTTGTTAGATATTTACAATCTTATTACAGCGCGTCTGGACAAAGCTATCAAGGTCATAGATTTGTCAAGGCTTTCCTTAAAAAAAAAAGAGGGGAAAAAAGAAATGTCACCCAGGCTGTGCAGAAGATTTGCCTGAATTTTCTTTGTCCAACACAGTATTTTCTGGAATCTGTTTTGGATTCGTCCCAAGTTGACAAAATCATTTTCTTGGGAATTCCTTTGGGATGCTAGTAACATTGGATTGGGGTGCAGGTTATCATCAGTAATAAGCTGTTTAAATAAGTTCTTTAAACAGCTCTTCCTTCTTCACCATGTCCTGCAGAGCAATACACACACTGGTGTCTGCCAGCCAGGAACCCCCTCCTCCCACTTCTTCACAGGGGGCTTGGCTGCAAGAATCGGCAGTCAGGTGACTGAGGAACTTCCGATCTTCCAGATAATCAGGCCCTATATCCGGGCATTCCTTGTTGAACTCTCCCAGTTCATTTCATAGCCACTGTTCTGCAGTTCGTGCTGATTAACTTGAGTCATGTTCGTTTAGAAAAGCTTTTCTAGCTTCGTCTAGATTTTTCACTCAGAGAATCTGAAATTCTGAATTCTCCAGTTTTTTTGTTTGACCTTTGACCTACACTTATATTTGTATTTGTGAAAATAGCAGGTCTACAAGCTCACAAGTTAACACATCACAATTGTGTTGTGAGCTAGTATATCGGCTATCTTTTCAAATAGGACAAGTGATTTATTCATTGATTATTGTGCGTTGAGACATCGAATTTCTCTTTTGAGATGATCTGAATAGGTTTGGGAACCCCTTCTGTAGATGTTCGATGACCCTTGTTTAGGGCTAGGCTCAGATACCATACTTCTGATACTCCCATTCCGTATTGTCCAGAGGGCACACCTGCCTGGTCTTTAACCAGCGTGAGATGCAGTGGAAGTGGTACGCGTGGTTGCAGACGCCCCAGGCGATTTTGCACTCCTCAGCTACTTGGCTGGCCTGGCTGGCCTGGCACTCGATGCATAAATCCATGATCTGATTGCGGCAGATAGCACAGTTGTCCACGACAATATCCCAGGACCACATTGCCACAGCATTCCATTTCTTCACTTCAATATTTTTCTTGCTGCCTTGCTTTCCCTTTGGTTGATCAACTTCCATAGCTGTTGCCATTTTGACAATTATTGACTTGCTGCCAGTGTTGATTGATCAGATTAGAACAGTTAGAATTGCAAACTGTGAACTGTGGTGACTACTTTGGGCATGTGCTGGCTTAAATATCGTCTGGCAGTGTTTGATCTTGTGTGTCATCAGTGCCGTGATGTGTGAGTCATGCCCAATTATGGAGTTCCATGACCAAAATATGGAGTCCATGAAGTATTCTGGTAACAGTGGTAACCATAACAAGCTGGACTCAATCTTACCATGGATCACACAACGCTTGTCCGTCATAGTGGGGCTTCATCCTGGCAAGCCCAGATATAGGGCAGACAGACTTCAAACATTGAATATATCGATAGAACTGCAAATCCCCTATCCCCATATAAGGATGTGATCAATATGACCTCATAGACTGGCCTAGACTCCATAACCGGACACGATACTCCATATATGGGCATAAAAGGGACACAGGAAGACAGACGGCCTCCTGCCATGTGACCCTGCAGGACACACGCGCGTGCACAAGCACGTGCACACACACACACACACACACACACACACACACACACACACACACACACACACACACACACACACACACACACATCACCTAATTCACAAGTCAATTGTTTACATTCTAAATGAATTTGTTCCAGGGGACCCTAAATATAGAGTCTGGGGTAAACTAACTGGCAAATCATCTCTGGTGCATAGATGGCATTTCCCAAAATGTGTGACACATTCAAAATATATTTGTACTTTTTGTACTGTTGATGCCAATGCTTTTGTTCTTTTACTCATTTAACATTCTGAAGCAGACACCTAAACTGTGACTGTTATTTGTCAGGTCTGACTACTGATTGGTGCAGGGACCAGGTCAAGCTGTTTTTGCTTGCTTGCACAGATCCGTTAATTTCCATGAAAAGTGGGTAGACTCAAATTTGGGGGGGGGGTGAGGTGGGGGGAGGAGAGAGAGCGAGAGAGATTTCGGAATTTAAAGCCTACCCACCCGACAACAACTGGTCTCTGATAGCCACTGTCAATATTGCATTCAAGGCTTTACATATCACTCTCTAAACTTGTCTGAAAAACAAATGGAATGGTTTCCAATGCAGAGAGGAGTTGTTTACCTCGTTTCATTCTTCATTGCTTGGTTTGCATTATCCCTAACAAAATGTTTATGTAGTGATGTAGATGTTATGTAGATATTTGGTCTTTCACATGGTTTATGTCGTGGCTTTGCAGAAGGAACCATCTATTCGGTCTCTCTCTCTCTCTCTCTCTCTCTCTCTCTCTCTCTCTCTCTCTCTCTCTCTCTCTCTCTCTGTGTGTGTGTGTGTGTGTGTGTGTGTGTGTGTGTGTGTGTGTGTGTGTGTGTGTGTGTGTGTGTGTGTGTGTGTGTGTGTGTGTGTGTGTGTGTGTGTGTGTGTGTGTGTGTGTGTGTGTGTGTGTGGGGGTGTGTGTGTGTGTGTGTAGGCTATTTATTAAGAAATGCTGTAGGCTATATAAAAGTAAAAAAAAGATTTGGTTTGATTTGTGATTAGTGAAAATGTCTAAAATCAGGTTTCAAACTTTTCCATTTTACGCTTAAGCTTAATAATAATGCAATATGCAATGCAATAATAATGATGCAACTCTTATTCAACATTGCTCCTAAATAACTCAGATAGTGGATAGTTGCATAGCAACAGAACACGTAATACATGCAGATCTCCATTTTTATGAGCCAAACAAAAATGGGTGGAAAGTAACTAAGTACATTTATTCAAGTAGTGTACTGTACAATTTTGAGGTACTTTTATATACTTACCTATATACTTTTTATACTTCATACTTTAAACTACTACAATTATTTGAAAACTGTAGCTATGATTTAATTTGCAGATTTACTATTTATACTTCGGCTATTTGAGACTATACCAGGCTTGAATGAGTAGGCTACCATACACCTTCTGAAGTATAGACATTGTGCCGTGATTTTTCCACCCAAAAAACATGATCACCATGTATTATGATTATACTTGGAGGAAGATCCTTTTCAAAAAAGTGTACAGAAAGTGTTCAGATTATGTTTTTATGTGGCCATACCACACCCACCTGCTCATTAATAAGTATGCCTGGTTGTCAGGTGGGTGGTGACCCAGCTGAAGTTAGCCACAACCACAGTGTTGTTGAATGGTAAAAAGGGGAGGGGATGATATTATGATGTCATTATATCAGCATATTTCAATTGGGCCTTTTGACTCGGAGGCTTTAACCTTTAGGAAGTAACCAAAAAATACAAAGGGAGGGGCCTACTGGTCCAGGCGCATACCACTTAGGCATTGCCACGATTGCCACATAGACACGGATGCCTGGTGGCGTCGCTGGTTCGATTCCCAATCCATGCGACCTTTGCCCCATGTCACTCCCCATCTCTCCCCCCATTTCCTGTCAGTCTACTGCCCTATCAATAAAGGCATAAAAGCCCAAAAACAAATCTTTAAAACAAGAGAATACACAGGGAAGACATATTGGTATTGGTGTATTATAACCTGGGGGCTTGAGTAATGCTAACTCCATGTACACATACAAAACAGAAAAAAGTACAAAACTATGGCACCACCTCTTTAAAAGGATCCCTGCATAATACGACAAATATGCCTTAATACAATATAATTGTCCTCTATAACTACAGTGTAAAATTAAAAACACCTTAAATATTTTATTTCTTCTAGAAATAGCTATGATCTTTCACTCAATAGGGTGATCATCAACTTGCCTGTCGCAAGTTGATGATGTCATAAAACCAGGTGTGATCTATCCCAATGGAATTTATGGCATGTGCAAAAAAAGAAAAAGAAAAAACACAAACACATTTGAAATATTGATTTGATGCTCATATTAACCATAGGAAATATTAAGTTTTGTTTATTTTGCACATGCATGCCATAAATTCCATAGGGATAGTTCACACATGGTTTTATGACATCATCAACCCGCGATGGGCATTTCCCCTATTGAGTGAAAGAGTAGCTATTTCTAGAAGAAATAAAATTATTAAGGTGTTTTTAATTTTACAATGTAGTTATAGAGGACAATTATAATGTATTAAGGCATATTTGTCGTATTAGCCAGGGATCCCTTTAACTGTGAGACAGAGCCGTGTCCTAGTTTCAGGGGTGTTTCATGATGTGTGTGAGTGGGATGGCAATAGGACATTAGGCTCTCTACCCTTGACAATATTATGCTCATTTTGTTTCCACTGATGAAAAGGCCGGGGCACTGTCTGACTCACCCCAGAGTTATGTTGTGGCATCTCTGTCATCTCAACTGACTGGCATGACACATCAGTCCAAAAACCACAGTGACACAGACAAATAGTACAACAAACAACATAGAAAATATTAAAACATCCAAGGGCCGAATATATCTTATATAGCTTCCTGGCAATATTTTATTCTGTACTAATGTTCTATATATTATATAGAATTAGTATAGAACAGTACAGTGAGTGCACTGTAGACCGTAACCAGGTACCCTGCCTGAGGTCAGAGTGGGATCCTTCGAGAGGAGACAGAGCCTAGAAGGCCTTGGACTGTCTAGATGAGCTATTTTCACAACTTCTTAAATATATATTTTCTAATTTATGGAATTTATTTATTCTTGAAATTACTTGAAAAGAAAATAAATAATAATATTTAAAAACAAAATGTAGGAAACAAAAGATTAAGGGACCCATAGAAATGTGTCCACGACACACAAAGTGGTATAAAGGTTATTGCCAAAAAGCATTGTGGGAATTCTGTATATTATGTTGTTTAATGTTGTTGTCATCCCAGAATGACTGCAATGGCCAGCAGGTGGTGCTAAGCTGCCTGTTGACGTCCTTTTACCTGCACTTGCTGTTTGCAGACAGGAGATGGAGCTCAAGATCACAGGAGGTAATTTACTGTAGTAGCCTAGTGTTGTCATGGTTTCCCTGTATCCTAGAGACACATCAAACCCCTTCAGGTCCCCCTTCTCTCTTTCTCTCTCTCTGTCTCTTTACCTTTCTTTCCTTTTATCTTTCTCTCTCTTTCACAATCTCTCTATGTCAATTTCAATTCAATTCAAATTAGCTTTAATGGCATCATGGCATGAGAAAACATAGCCAAAGCATGTAAACATCATCTCTGTCATTTATGTCTCTCTCAATTCAGTTCTCTCGCACAGACACAGCACTCTCAGACACACACTCAGACACACACTCAGACACACGCACGCACGCACGCACGCACGCACGCACGCACACACACACACACACACACACACACACACACACCGTGTCTTCCCTGCTTGTTTTTTCCTCTCTGTTTATTTATCTCAACGGTACTCATCATATCACATGACTTTGCCATCATGTGACTTTACCATGTAGCCAGGATACTGCTGATGTAACATGATGTAAGCGATTGTAATGAGAACCATTGTTTCAAGGTGACCATGATTTATCCCACCCTTCAACATTGTGTGAAGGGTGGGTCCAATCAGCCCGGCACATCGGACCTTTCACTGTGACCATAAATGTTACTTGAGTAAAACCTGAGTTGTATTTAATTTACGTAACTATACTACAGGGAACATTATCACACTGCAAACTAAGTCAATACTTTTCAATAGGTGATGTATACGGTTACTAAGTTACAGATAAAACATGGAGGATACTGTATCACCAGCAGCCATGAATGCCTCCTTTTGACACATGGCGTTTAGGTTCTTAGATTAGAAGATAGACCTCAGTTGGCTTCTTAATGTCATGTGTAGCTCAGTGCACAATGGGTGATGTTTAGTACAGGGAAATCTGGTGACTCACCAATTACGTAAGTACTAGTGTATACTGCATACCATATAAATAATGCTAGTCGTTTCCTACAGCTGGCCCAGCTTCAAATCTTCCAATCTTCCAATCCATACTGCACAAGGACACTAATGGTTGCCCGACTGCCCGTAGCAAGTGAATAAAACGTTGGGGCAAATGGAGTTTGCTTTCAGGTTGCAACCTGAAAGCAAACTCCACTTCCCAGAATATTGTCTATTCATCAAGAACGATGCTACCTTCTTACAACTTGCAGTTGCATAATGTTTTCCAAAATCACTGTCGCCACTCAGCAATTGGATTTTACATTACCTATCATTTTATAATGGGGGATTTACTTTTCGGGCAACTGGGCATGACCTGTACTTGCCCAAGGCCTCTTTTAGACTTTAGTGTCAACCCCTGCTGCATGTCATTCCATCTCTCTTCCTCTCTGTTCACTCACAGTGCATTACAGCACAACACATTGTAAGTTTGTAGATTTGTTGTAGAGGGGGAAACGGAGCAGACCCAGTATAGACCCCTGGGTGGCTCCATTCGACTATGTATATTGAGGTTTAAGTGGCTAAGCTGAAAACCACAGAATGATAAACCAACTAAAGGCCAAGCCTTGAATGGCAAGGCATGTGGGTCACATGAGGCCGAGGGGACACCATGTGGTTGTGCGTGCCAGATTGGTGGCCTGCCCAGTCCACTGGCTGGGGGAATAACTGCACAATCAGAAAGCCATGGAAATATCTGTTCCCTAAGGGACGGTTGAAATGTTAATGCTGAAAAGAACGGGCCAAACCATGATCCAAGGAACACGTTGTCATGATCCAACACAGGAAACATGGTAACTTTGTAAAGCAATGATCCAAAACATATCCCAGAGAATACTTATCGTTGTCTCCAAATAGGTCACATACACTTAGCACAATTGAAAACAGACTATACATTTAATAGCCTTTATGTTTTTAGACAGCTATTGTTATGACAAAGAAGAACATGGTCCATGCATCTGTTTTACAGCACAACATGACAGAGATGTTCACTTATGAGGAAAGTGTTCCAGTAACTGAGGATGAAGAGACTCCATCAGGCAAACAGAAAATAGCAACAAAGGGCGTCTGGTTCAGCCAGGCAGATTTGTTGTTGTTGTCTCCAAACAACTTGCTGAGTGCATCACCACCGCACGTGTCGCACACACACGCACGCACGCACGCACGCACGCACGCACGCACGCACGCACACACACACACACACACACACACACACACACACACACACACACACACACACACAGTCTATGCCTGGGATTGCTTGATTGCCGCGGAAGTGGAAAAGCAGAGGGAAAATGGAGTTGGTATCCCTCAATACAGAGCTGTTCTTTTAAACAGCAGAATTCCTTAGAATTTGAGGACAGAGTAGAGACAGGACAGCCCTTGTTCTTGTTGATGCCAGGGCTGGGGAATAACTGTTATTTTAATTTGTTTTGAAGGGATTGATGACAGATTATTACAATATTAGTAGTTTAGCTTACCATTACATTCTATGTATAGTATTTTAAGTAGATCATCTAAAATTAACGTACAACTATAATAATCTATAAAAGCTGCCAGTTTAAAACACCCCCGCTTCCAGCTGGGGTGAAAAACAGGGTTTGCCCAAATAATACCATGTTATTCCACCGTTCCCATAAATCTGAGCACAAGCCTCTTGCTCTCTTCATTCTGCTTTAATCTTGGCCATCTTTTCATTATTATAATTACAAAGCTAGGTAAAAAGGGATACTTTGGGATTTGATGATTACTAATTAACAAGGTACTTGTTCATTAGCTTGTCCATTTAGGAGCAGCTGACGCAGTCTGTTTTTGATGTCAGTATAATAGGAGGGATGTGGTGGCCTGTCTGGTGGTTGGCTGCATGGGGCCAAGGTTCACCCTTTATATGAGAGACCATCTGGGTTTGAGTCATGAGAGTGCAAACACACATGAGCGTTGCACGCACACATAATATTTCCTGTAGCCTATAATTACAGCAGAGAGTGCAAGTAGGTTGATAATAGCTGTCTGTGGGTATCCACATGTACGTGGCCATACATACCCACCTACCCAAATATGGGGTGAATATGACGTTCATATTCACACCATATTTGGGGTCGCACTTGTCGTTTTCTTCTGAAGGTGACGTAAATTACCAGACACATTTGGCTATGGGGCCAGCCAACAAGGTGCACGTTGGCACCTCGACAGAGTGCAGTCTAGTTTCCAATCTTAAAACAGTACTTAAAACACCAAACATTCACTGAGTCCAAAAAGTCAGACTCTCCCGGAAGGGTAGATTACTGTAACTTGCAGGTTGGGTGCTTTACTAGAAGAATTCCTCTATGTCCCTCAAACTGACATCTATCAAATTATAACCTGGAGATGCAGGACTGAAGAAATAAAAACAAAACTTCTATTTAAATCACATTTACCATTAACAGGATAAGAGAGCTTCATACAACATGCAACCTTTTATGTCAAAGACCACCCAAAAGATTGTATTTAGCAATGGACCCCCAGTTGAAAATATTTTGTGCCAGGGACCTACATAGGCTTACAGGATTTGTGTACATTATACAGTATAATGTAGGCTATACATGCTTAAAGTGGCTGAACTGATTTTGATGCTAGATTAACTGATTTCGCTGGGGACCCCCTGTAACCCCCTCCCGGGGCCCTGGGGGTCCCTGGGCCCCACTTTGAGAACCACTGCTCTAGTCTGTTTACCATCACCTTCATTACAGCCAAGGCTGAGTAGGCCTATCGCCCCAAACAATGATGTAGTCTAGTATGCATAAACAAAATGGCATGCTGTCCTTTCTTTCGCCTTGGCGCCATTCAGTGCACAGACGAATTACTACACTTGAAAATCTGATTACAACTTCAGTGAGGTCACCATGCGCAATAAAACTCATTTTAACATTTAATTATGAATCTGTGTCTATAAGATTTTATTTTATTCACAATACCAACATATTTGTTCCCCCCTTATGCAAATGACAGTTCCATTACGTTCTGTAAATCAAGGGAAAAACAATGATGTTGTTAAGTATTCTTTTCATGTGTGCTACCGTGGTAACTTATCATGGTAATAAAGTCTAAGCCAATAAAACAGCAGGTCTATCTGCAATGAGAGCCAATAACAATGGAGCAGGGGCCAAAGCGCGCTTCTATTTGTGTCTGCTGTGGACACAGGGTACTTTTGTGCCCTGAAATTATGTTTTTAATACAAACCCTCTCAATACGATCAATGACACATTCCACCATACATGTAAAAGTATTTTTATCATAATCATTAATTGTAATATTATCTGCTATATAAAATAGAAGACATACCGTCTGGCCTGATCATCTGCAATGGGACTGACCGCACAGGTTATTCCAGGTTGAATGTAACCATTTATAGATATAAATAATAGGCATGTGGTAGGCATAGGCCTATGGACAATTTTCTTGATTATTCTTTTATGCTCTTTTGTTATTCATTGTTTTATTATGATGCACTGCTCACTGTGACAGACTGAGAATGTGACAAAAACCACACTAAACAACATTTCTAAGACAGGAACATGTCTGCCCTAAAGCATATCAAACTGGGGACGCTTAAAAGGTTGATAGTAAACAATGATACGGGTCCATTTCATTCCATCTGCACACTGTCAGAGTTCAATTATTATGGAAATTGATGATTTTTTCAATGTTGGGCTCCCAAAGATTAAAATGATATTCACTGGTCCTCAAAGTGGGGTCTGGGCTCTGGGGGTTCCAATGGATCCACAGAAAAATATGAAACAGTTTACTTTAGACTCTTCTTAATATATTTTTTTTATGTAAAAATAAATAAATAGCTGACATCTGCAGTAGATCTAACCTGACTTGCGCCAGATGGTGGCAGGCATACGCACTGCTGCCATTATCTGGCGCAGTCAGGTTACAGTAGATCTGCTACATTTTAATATTTTGACTAAATCAAATGCTGATGAAAAAGGTTGACTACATATGGGGGTCCTTGACACCGTGTTTTGAGAACCACAGTATTGGCCTAATAAATGCATTGTCAAACTGGGGGTCCGCCCAGGTGACAACAAGGCAACATCATACCCTATGCGCCGGGCGGTCCTCTATCCTTGGTGGGACGGGACCATGGATGGGACAGGACAGTCATCGGCTGACGTTACAGCCAGGGGCGGGGGGGATGACGCAGACGTCACGTCTTTTCCCCTCACACAGTTTCATACTTCAATCTTATCTGGCAGGTGGGGAGAGAGCGCGTGTGTCTGAGGCTGTTAGTACAGACGTGTTGTTGGGGATATTCATACATTCATTATACGTCGTACGTACGTACATACACACGGGGCTACCGTTAAATACGACAATATTCGATTAATTGATTGTACGAGTCCACACTTGAGTGTGTGCGGCTGAAGTACTAATAAAGCAGCAATCCGAATCTCATAAACACACACGCACACTACAGAAATGGACGAGAAACTGTTCACGAAAGAAATCGACGTGTGGATCGAACAACTGAACGAATGCAAACAGTTGACAGAGAACCAGGTCAAAACCCTCTGCGAGAAGGTGAGTTTCTTGTTCTGTTTATTCTCGTTAAAAAGATGATAAGTTTACCCGGGTATGTCAAAATGTGTCTTGTAATAAATAATAATGTCTCCCCTGAGTCCCCTCTCCCTCTCTCTCTCCCCTGCCTTCCAGACAGACATTCTTAAAATGGCGTCTATAGTGTAACGTTACATTTCATAGTCTCTCTGACCATATTCGTCTTCTTGAAGCAACATGTTTTGTAATAAGGAGGATTTCCTGGAAATAGTTGAAGTAATGCTTACTGGCAATATTCAAATGATGCGACTTGCTTGTTATATGGCAAGACAGTTACAGCTACAGTCCACTAGAGCTCTAGGCTATACGTACTAATAATAATCCCTGCCACCCACATTCCACCTTTTATGACCTGCTGTAACGTCTCATTCATGGTTGACATTAAAAGACAACATTGTAAGTCAGGGGATTCTCAGCGTGGGGTCCCCCACTCCTCAGCTAAATGATTTATATCTGTTCAAGTAAATGCAACTGTATAGAAAGAAAGTACAACAATGACTGTTTTGATCAGAGTTAAACTGGGACTACAAAACCACAGTTGTCTAAAATGAATAAAATATGATGAAATGGGGATCTAACGCATACACAATTGGGGGTATGAGTGATTCTGAGAGTTGTACATAAATGTGGGTGCTTAACAAACTTCAATCAGTCAATATGATAAAAGGTTATATATTTGTTTGTTGCAAAATACATTCTGTTTGCAAATGGAAAGCGTTAGACATAAATAACATCAAGAACTTACTGGAAACCCGGCCTCTCCTAAAGACCCTTTTCCCTTACACAGGCTACTGAACTTGAGCTCTGAATGAATGCATGTGTAGGCTTAAATATCAGCGGTGATGCTGCATCTTTAGTGTCATGTTTTATATCATGGCGACAAGCAAAAGCCAATAGCCAAGTCTATTTGAGTGTGGTGCACCAATATTGGATCATCAGGCACTTCGATTACAGTAGCTAACTCCTCTGATGATGTTGTATTGATTTCTAAAATATGACACATTTTCCTGCTTACAATCTTGGTCAAGGTAACATCATCATTGCGTTTTAATGCATTTTAAAGTGCAGACAGTCTGACTTGATTTGAAAAGTCTAGTATATTTGGTCATTACAGCATGCTAATCATTTGATTTTCACACAGCCTTTCCCTCCCAGCACCGAAAGGATCATAAAAATAGCAGATGTGACTACCATCTTTGGAGTGCAGCTAGCTCAAGGTTATGGGACTGCAGGCCTATTCTCTCCAGTGGTTTGTTTATCCCAGGCCAGCATACATGTTCTTTCCTAGACTGATAGACAGTCCGACCCCAAGGTTTTAAGTCCATTCTCCTCCTCCCAGATTTCTTCAACCATGGATTGACATCCCCAACCCTGGTTGCAGTATTGCACCCTAGCCTGTTTTCCCAAGACTTTCTCATTCGGGGGGCCACTGGCTGAAACATTTAGAACTACGTCCGTCGTCCCTATTACTGGGCATGTAGGCTATATAGGCTAACATTCTGAGAACCGATCTACAAACGGTTGCATGGTGCATACTGTATTATACTTTATAGTTTGTCACCTTGTTGTTATTGTATCGGTGTGTTTGCACAGTCTTTGCAGAACGTGCAAAGACAGCCAACATTTCACTGTCTACCTGTATGAGTGAGTGACAAATAAACCCCTCTTGATTATCGGTTCTTGATGGAAAGTAATCTTTAAATTTGTGTTGGGAGCTGTTGGTATATGAGGCAACCTTGTCATTGACTATCCAAGTATCCATGTATGGAATAATGCAGGTCTTAATATTGTGGTCTCATTAATCTATTTGTGTGTTTTTGATCTCCTAGCACTTGACAGCCTAAAAATTGGATAAAGCACCAGAGCGGTCGGTGGTCAAGTGATGAAATCGCTCAGTCACCACTCATACCCTCTGTTAGTCAATCAGCCTCTCGGCACTACTCAATCACACACACAATGAGGGAAGAAACGCAATACACAGGACAAAACCACACTGTATAATACACATATGACACTAGCGTCATAACGACGGTACAGGAAGAATGGCTTCAATCTGTGAACAAGAAAAAAGTCTGTTGCATTTGAACGGCTTTTGTAGGATACTGGTGTATGAAGTCAAATGTGAATGAAATTATCTATACAATCAGCCCTTGCTATTTTCAAAGTGCACTTTTATTTGTGCACTTCAGTAAGTAACTGGCTTCTAAAATGCGATCCTTCGGACTGACTGACTGTCCACACTATTGTGATCAGATCGGATTTGTGTATTAACTTCAGACGTCGTCAACCTATCTGCATTGTTTGCTGTGGTAACGATAATCACATAAGCGTGAGTAATGTTTAACTTATTTACTCTGTCTTACGAAGGGGTCATAATAACGATAAAGTATAAATCAGCTTTTAATTAGCTGTACGAGTGTCCAGACAGAGACTTTGAGACATCTTTAGAAATCAGATTTGAATCACATTTCAAACCACCTAGGAATGTTGTTCAAATCTGATAAGCAAAAATCTGTTTTTCTGACCAAACCAAACTGATTCCAATCTGGATAGGCCAAAAAAAGAGATTTGGGCTGCCAGTCTGAACATAGACATTTTGTCTGTGTGGATGCTGTCAGATACCTATTTTCGGTGTCATGGCGATCGTGCCATGTGCTCCTGTTGTTAGCCTATCCAGTTGACAACTGCTGTCACACATACTCTATTGATTCTCACTCTGTCCCTGTCTCTCTCCTCTCTCTGTCCCTCTCCCCCAGACTATCCTGCGTTCTCTCACTTGCAACCACCGCTGTGTGCTGTCGAGTAGAGCAGAGAATGTCGTGTAATAATCGTTCACATACTGTATCGTTTATTGGTGGCAGACCTCCCATCAGAGCACACCCAAAAATACTGTACTGCTCGTAGCCCCCCAGCCACCCTTGTGCGTTTGTGCTAATGTATTCAGTGGAATGCAATACACCTCCGCCACCAGCCAGCAGCTCCTGATTAAAAATAGCCAAGGACATGTGTCTTTGATTTAAAATTGCATCACAGATCACCAACAAGCCCATTGTTTGTTTTGAAGGCAGGATCTGAGGTTAGCGTTGCTCAGACTGACTCATAATGGAGGGATGGAGAGCGATCCCATTTTGGAATGCACAGGGGTGTGGAGGGGTAGTGCTGTGTAATCCCCGACCCGGCCTTTTCATTTCCACATTCCAGCATTTTCTTCAGAGGAGGTTGAATAATGTATTGAATTGACGGCTGCCTCGCAGCCAACTCATGCCCAGCGGTACGAACTTGTTGGAGCAGATGATGACACGCTTTTTACTTGAAGCGACATCCTTCGATGAGATAGTGTTACTGTATTAGATTATTTTGTGTATCAGCCGACATGTACAAAACTTAGAAAAGACACTTTGTTTGTAGTACCAGAGGCAGATATAGCTACCAGCTCATTTGCAGTCCCTGGTCACTTTTACTTTACTGTAGGTGATCAGAAACTGTGAAACAAAACCATCATCTGACTGTGTAACTTAAGGCAAATTTAACTTGGTTTGATGCTTATCACATGCCTCTTCCCACTGTAAGCAAGCAAGCAGTTGCTGAATCATGTCCAAGGATGCACACGTCTTTGATAGTGCGTATATTTGTTTCTACTGGATCTCAGTAACAACCTGACCCTGTGTTGAAATTGAGATCATCCTGCTTGCTAGAGGAAAGAAAAACCTGTTACATAAGCCTTTTTCTCAAAATAATGAAATGTCTATGACATTGTCAAAAGATGATCAGAATATCATTATTGGAAGAGGTTGTTGTAGTTTAAGTTATGTTGCCTGAGTTGAGAAGACAAAACTTGGTAATCAGGACGAGAAAAAATAATTTGACACTTGCAGACTCAGAGCAGACCCTCTAACTGAACTTATGGGCAACTTAATGCATAATAGGGTCAATACTGTACATGATCCATTGACCGCACACACCCTAGTGTCTCTCTATTTTGAGGAAAACCTTGGCAAATGTTGCAGATCTACAAGCTCTCAAAGGGTCACATTTAGGGCTTGTAGATGGCCTATTTTTGGTGTAGAGGGGAAAAAAAGGTGGGGATTAAGACCCCTGTAGCACCCCGATCAACTTCTGTAAGTACAGTGCTAGGGTTAAAACAGTGGTACATTACAAAACAACAGAACCATTAAAGTAAACTACCTGACCATGCACAGCTAAGCATTAACTCACATCTCTGACTGCTCACTTTTCAAGGTTTTTCAGCGTGATAACGGCTCAGCGGTTTAGAAGATGCTGACATAATATTGACCATAGTAAACTCAAGTGGTGCGTCATCATAGTTTATCCATGAACACCACTTGACCACAGTTATCTCCCAGAAAGAAGATGACCTTTGGTCATCTTAAATGGAATTTAATGGACCTATAATGTTGATGTTTTGGAAAAACCACTGACACGTTAACTACCCTCTTTTCAAGAGTGGCCTCATTTTGTCATGACGGCAATTGTTTGGAGCTAGGTAATCACGCTCGGTTTTGCCTAGTTTGCGAGCGGACATTTGACCGCTTAAAACACATTTCAATAGGATTATGTTGTTGTGGGAGCCGGTGAAACTGCTGACTTGACTTCTCGATGCCCTGCCCCTGACTAAGCAGTTTGTTGATTGCGTGGTGGTGGTGTCTGGCGTCCCGACCGTGACTCTAAGCTTTTCCCAGCAGAGGCTGATGCATGCCTGGGGAAGGTGTGGCTGGTAGGTGGTGGGCAAGGCAGGAGGCACTTGCGTAAACCTGTGGCGTCAGCCTTCTATTCACAGCTGGGACTGGGATCTGTCTGTGCTGCAACAAGAGATTTGGGACCTCGCCATACGAAAGAGGAGCCAAATATGAGATTATAACCAAATCCAAGATTAAGGCACCATTTATCGGAAAAAAAGTAATCTTTCTTCTGATGCTAAAATTGGCAGCTTGCATTGGTGGTTCTGCCCAGTTTCTGTAGTCAAAGAGATAAGAGCCTAGGAAAAGGATAAGTAATTCATTATTATTAAGGGTAGACACCTCGCCTAAATGTAAGCCCCCGTGATCTCTGTCCCATTCTAGAAGATGCTGCTTAACAGCCCTATTAATGATCTGGCTCCATTAGAATTCATTCACATCGAAGAGTTTAGTAACTCACTGTTTCAACAGCATTGCTACTGTATGATCTATCAGTGTTTCCCATTCTGTGGTCCGGGGGTCCCCTTAAAGATCACAGGGGGCCATGCATGTTTGGAGGTAGTCAAGATTATAAATATATTGTGTTACCCAACATCTTGCTTTGATCCGCTGTCTGCCTGTATGCTTGTCTCAATGTGATCTCAGTCAAGCTTGTCATACAGAAAACGTTTCTCCAAAAAGTTTCAGAAATGATTAAAATAGTGATCTACAAGCTCGTCGCGATCCAACACGTTGTGAGCTTATAGATCACTTCGCTATACCTCACGATAAATATATAAGGCTATTTATACTTCTCTAAGTAGTTAACATGTCTGAAAAACACTGTGTGGGCATGCGTGTGCATGTGTGTGGTGTCTCAGCTTTTGTCAGATGTAAGAAGGTGTGGGGGGGCTCCAAGGACAAAAGGTTGGAAACCTTGATGTAATTTAACAGATGATGTCATTTACCAGAGACATAGGTGAGACTAAGGTCAACGCTGAGGGCCATATTCCAACAAGTTATGATATTAATAGTTAAGCATTCAGGTGTGGTTACACAAAGACAAGTGCAACCCGATGTCATTCACTGTGTTTGCTCATACAATGCAGCCAGGGTAAGGTTGCACAGATCCAAGACATGGACACAGATCACTAAACATGGAGAAGAAGAGAGACACCTCGGGTCACATACTGTACTGTATGAATCAGGACAAACACACACACTCTGCCACGGCCTTGGCTGGAGGTTTCGACTGGAGGTTTTACTCTATTTCACCGTTAGCTTTGCTTCTGTGTTGTGTTGCCTGCGACATAAGGTAGACTTAAAGATGGAGTAAGTAATTTACTTTTGTTGAAATAAGTGTTAAATAGCTCTTATATTCTGATATTAATCGGTATTGCGTTGCTGTTCAGTAACGGTCTCCTCATCTCTCCAGCTATAGACCCTATTCACGGCCTGCACGCGCACTCAGCAAATTTCTCAGCAACTTCCTGGTGCTGACGTCAGCTTTGAAGGGTAAATTAATACAGAAATTGCTGGACTTAAAGCCAACAAATCATTATTTCGAACGGTAAAGTAAATTATAGCGCTTTGTGCCTTTTACTATCTTAACTTCTTGATCATGCTAGCTGTATTTTATACTTCACTATTCGGAAATTGAATTACATTTGCGATTTCTGTGTTAACTCTATACTATAGAGTTAACACAGAAAGCCTATTGAGTCTAAGGGCTTTTAGTAGGGTTTTCTCCTTCAACCGTGACGTCAGCACCAGGAAGTGCGTAACGTGAATTCGGTCAGTGAGCATAGGGTCAGGATACCACTTTTATCCTATCAGGGGAGAGAACCCATACAATGGATAATCAGGTGACAGGAACACTATAAAATTGAAGCTGATAAATCAAAATGGGTATTTTCTTCTTATTGGATGACATTGGCAACCCACCTGAAATGTTTTTTCAGTTTTTCTTCCTGCGGAATTGACATGAAACTCCTCTTACTGAACAAACACTCATACTGTCTATTGCAATCAACAAAATAGAGCTTTAACCAAAACAATATCACTTACACTACCTTTAAAAATCACACCCGTGTGAACTGAGCGGTGGTCGTGGAGGCTGCGCAACAGCAAAACAAATATATATATATTGTGTGTGTGTGTGTGTGTGTGTGTGTGTGTGTGGGGGTGGGTGGGTGGGTGTCTGGCCTGGCCTGGCCTGAACAACAGCGCCCCTCCCTTAACATGTGTGGTCACAAAAGGTACTACATACAGGCTACATACAGACAGACACGCATACAGACAGACAGACAGACAGACAGACAGACAGACAGACCCACACACACGGCCACGTATAGGAGCGTTGTGACCACCGCTCAAAAAAAGGACAGTGAGCATAGGGTCAGGATACCACTTTTATCCTATCAGGGGAGAGAACCCATACAATGGATAATCAGGTGACAGGAACACTATAAAATTGAAGCTGATAAATCAAAATGGGTATTTTCTTCTTATTGGATGACATTGGCAACCCACCTGAAATGTTTTTTCAGTTTTTCTTCCTGCGGAATTGACATGAAACTCCTCTTACTGAACAAACACTCATACTGTCTATTGCAATCAACAAAATAGAGCTTTAACCAAAACAATATCACTTACACTACCTTTAAAAATCACACCCGTGTGAACTGAGCGGTGGTCGTGGAGGCTGCGCAACAGCAAAACAAATATATATATATTGTGTGTGTGTGTGTGTGTGTGTGTGGGGGTGGGTGGGTGGGTGTCTGGCCTGGCCTGGCCTGAACAACAGCGCCCCTCCCTTAACATGTGTGGTCACAAAAGGTACTACATACAGGCTACATACAGACAGACACGCATACAGACAGACAGACAGACAGACAGACAGACAGACAGACCCACACACACGGCCACGTATAGGAGCGTTGTGACCACCGCTCAAAAAAAGGAAACAGCGGAAATCACCTTGACTTTGGTCAAAGTAGGCTAGTAGGCTACGTTAGCAGTCCAAGCCCTCATTGTTGTGTTTGTTTAGTCTACACACAGTACCCCACAAAATCAGTCCGAGGCTGCAAGTGTTAGAACGACGAGCAGCCCTCAGTGAATTTGTGTCCCCAAACAAAAATGGTTTTGTAACTGTTGGCCTGGATCATTCATGACCTCCTGAGGAGTCAGAGTTGGCTACGAAATAAAGTAAGACCTACTGCCCTGTCCCACTTTAAAGGGCCCTGTCCCATTTTAAAGGGCTCTGTTTGACCTCTGTCTCATTCAAATAAAACGTGTGTGTGTGTGTGTGTGTGTGTGTGTGTGTGTGTGTGTGTGTGTGTGTGTGTGTGTGTGTGTGTGTGTGTGTGTGTGTGTGTGTGTGTGTGTGTGTGTGTGTGTGTGTGTGTGTGTGTGGGGGGGGGGGTTACTCATTAGCCTGCTTTACAAATATTGCATCATCAGCAAGGTTCACACCTTTGCCTTAACTTGGGGTTATGTGTGCCCACTTTCTTTTAGGGCTGCTATCTTAACTATCGATTGTCTTCTTAGCGATTATTCTATTGACAATTATTTGCGATTTGTCATGCAAAATATAATTTACTACCTCCACCTCAGTGGTTCTCAACCTGTGGAGAGGAGTCTCCCAAAAAAGAAGAAAAAAAGAGTCGAGTGAAATATATTATACTACAGGTAGTTCGTCTGACCAAGCAATTGGTTGAAATAGGCTCTCCAGTCGCGCTGTAATGAGCATGACAGCACACCTAGCCGTACGGATGAATCACATTAGAAATATCATCAGTTGTGCAGCAGATTAGACGGACTGACGGAGTCTCTGCAGCAGCAGCAGTATTGTTGCAACTGTAAATATTTTCGTGTCTAGTAATTTAGTATTACAGTCACACATTTCCCACATCGCAAGGTTAATGCGTTGGCGGAGTAGTTCAATATTTATTCAATGGACGCATCCTTGTATTTAAGCATGCTGTTAGTAAATGGTTTACTTTTCCACTGGCTACAGTCAAAGTCAAATTGACTGACCTGCCCCATTTACAACGCTTTGCTTGCATGCATGCGCAATTGTTTTCCTCATCTGAGTGTCTGAATTTCCATTTTGAATTCACGGGGGATCTAAATAAATCCCACCCAGATCCATTTTGATCACGCGCACCTAGAATGTTCTCTTTTACTTTTGCTTATAGCGACCAAATGGCTTTGGAGTCAGACAGCCAGCCTAGTCATTGAAAGGCCTGATGTCACATGGCTGTAGAGGCACGTGGAATGTGTGCGATATATAGGTCAGCAGCAGTGCTGTGAGTGTGCAACACTGACATTCTGTGTCACACACTCTGACTGTGTCACTGTCCCTCTGCGTCCCATCTGCCGCTGTCAGGTTGACAGGCTGACTTCTTGTGTCTCTCTCTCTCTCCCCAAGTTAGCCTACATAAGTGTTCTCAACCTTTTTTTCTGGATCAGGGGCCGGCCCACTTGACATTCTGGAAAAGGGTTGGTGCCGTAGCCCAGGCGCGTGCGCATTTTTGCCAACAAACCTAAGTACGACGGTGGGGGCGCGGGGGGCTGCAAGGGAAAGGAGTGCTTGTTTTCGGTGATGACGACGGAGGCGCGCCGTCTCAGGCAACCATGAGCCACGTGAGACCGCGCCGAGCAAGCAGTAGCGAGCGGGTCGCCATGTCGAGCGTTGTGACGGTCGCATGAGCCGACTCGGCGCCGTAACCTAGTTATGTCACGATATGGACAGAATTGTAAATCGTAACCGAGTTATGTCACGATATGGACAGAATTGTAACGATATGTGCACGGATCAAATGCCAGTCGGGCACAAGAATCAAACAGCTATCAAATAAAAATAAAAAACGCGTGAAAAAAGACGATGATATGACCGAGCAGGATGCTTCCTTGTTTACATGGAAACCTATGGGCCCGGAGCTATGATTGGCTCTCAGACCGGATATGGAAACCTAGATCCGGTCTAAACCGGAAATACGACCCGATACAGTTAGGAGGCGGGCCTAAAGTCTCCGAAGCGGCTATATACAGCGATCATACTTTTAATCGTTTCATAATGATTAAAGCTAATTAAATCTTCGGGCTCCTCGGGCATCGCAGAGTGGTACAGCGGGAAATCTCCGGTTTCGACGGGGATCGCAGGAAATTAGTTAAGTGGTCAGGTGGGTGGGTCACTTGGTGGGGCCACCAGAGGAATATGTATGAAATGTGTTCTGTGGCCTAATGCATATCATATTGGGGCTCCTTGAAATGGAAAAGGTTGAGAATCTGGCCTACAGTATACTAACGCTTATGATGAGTAGAGCAACACAGTCCAAGTACAAACTAATGTAGGCCTTAGAGACACACACACACTTTTTTGTCTTCAGTTGTCACTTCATCTTACAGGTCAGCACTATCTTTGACCCTCTGCAGCCAGACAGTCGTCAGACAGATAGTTCTTTGGTCATTGAGTCTCAGTGCAGATCTCTTAGGATTTATACCGTCTAAAGCTCCTTAAAGCCGCTAAACCCAGTCACCCAGACCTCTTACTGTACAGCAACGCCTCAGTGTTAAGGGTCCATTTGGTTCCATGGCTTAAATGAACACCGAGGATTTTACTATGTGTGTGCCACAGGCTGTTGTGCCATACACTGCAAAAATACTCACATGTTCATATTTACGCACAGAGTAAACCACTTAAGCCCTATTTTATACTATATTTATAAAAAGTCGATTCACAGACTCATTGTGAGTGTGTAAAAATAAATCGCAAAAAAGAGCTCATCTTGATGTCAACACAGTTTATAAAATAACCCGTTCCATTTCTACTTCTGTCTAGTCATTGACCTGCTGTCTATCCAATGAACATGCTGTGCTGTACAGCTGTAATTTAAGTGTATTGCATACTTGGGGTGTTCCACTTATTTAGAGAATGCTGATGGGAATAAGGAAGACTTGGTAATCGAAAACGGGCACAGCTGAGAAAACATGCTGCCTCATCAAAGAAACCGGAAGATGTCTGGGCTCTGAAAATGTTCTTACCAAGTAATCATTACTGCGGGCCAGGTGGCGAGAACGACCTGTGTCTCGAGTCTCTTGACCACAGGTTGGCTGGGCGCCTGTTAAGCAGGGGGAGAGGAACTGAACTGGGAGGAATGGCGTGTTCTGTTTGCTGTCTAATAATATGCATGACAGTACATCACATTATATTGATGACTCAATAGACTAATTGAGTCAAATCCATTTCGATGTCATTAAAACATTCCATTTTCATTTATTGAACAGCAGCGGAGTGTCAGGACTG
The DNA here is from genome assembly GCF_963921795.1 of Nannobrachium achirus. Classification (NCBI taxonomy): domain Eukaryota; kingdom Metazoa; phylum Chordata; class Actinopteri; order Myctophiformes; family Myctophidae; genus Nannobrachium; species Nannobrachium achirus. Next base: position 36,236,812 of record NC_137826.1, read on the forward strand.
GACTTCTACAATTGGTTTCTATGCATGGGAACAGAGGGTTTTCCCCCCTCCAAAAGGATCGCGATAGTACGGCGTGAAGTATCGATACAGTATTAGGAAATAAGATATCACCATATATTGCCATATGGATTATACAGTATATCCCAGCCCTACTATGGAAGGGTTAGGGTTATAGAAAGGTGCTCATCTACAACCTCCAACATGACCCAACTGTAGGGGTCAGCAGTGACAGGCACTACACTACCCGTGTGGGGGTTGGGAAATTGGAAATTGGCATAATGTCTTAGTTGAGAGAAAAAAAGCAGAGAGACAGGAGAAACTAGCACCGTTGGGCCGTGTATACCAAAACGCTATGATGCAAAACAAAGAGCTTTTTGCACCGGAGGAGGGAAGAGGGAGAAGAAAAAAAAAGACTCAACTGCTTCTATTTTCGACTGCATCTTTTTTCCTCCCCGTCAGAACAAGTTGCTCTGTGCTCTCTGTGTTCATTGTATGAACAAACAGACAGCGGCTTGACTGTTCCCTCCAACTATAGTGGAAGCTGTGCTATTCTCGGTACCATGTTAATGGGGAAGGAACACACTTGCTTCGAGGAACACTGCGTCTTGTGCCAGCTTGCCAGCTATTGCGAGGAGCCTACAGCAAATGGCATTTAGTTATGTACTGTACACTACACTCACAGTGGAGGCTTATTTCCTGGGAGAGAGTTGACTGTTGGCGATGGAGGCCTGGGGAGTCATGACCACTGTAGAGTCTGCTAGACTAGGGATGGGGGGGCTCATTATTGCAAAGGAATTTGTGTAGTTTGTAATGACGGTCCTACAGGTCAAGATACACGTTATAATCCAGATTACATACCATGTAATATTGTGCAGGATAAATGATGCATTGAGCTTACATTTTCCCTTCTTGTTTTCTTTTCTTTTCAGGCTAAGGAGATTCTGACCAAAGAATCGAACGTCCAGGAGGTGAGATGTCCGGTGACGGTGTGCGGGGACGTTCACGGTCAGTTCCATGACCTCATGGAGCTGTTCAAGATCGGCGGCAAGTCACCAGACACAAACTATCTGTTCATGGGCGACTATGTGGACAGAGGCTACTACTCTGTGGAAACAGTCTCGTTACTAGTAGCACTTAAGGTATGTACATGCTCTATCTCTGTATTATAGAGTATAGGCCGAAGTCTGACTTCACTGCCGCTAGATTAGACATTACACAGAAGACAACATTTGAAACAGAATTGCTCAAGTGCATTTATGTACTTACGGTACATTACATTAAAGGACAATTCTGTTAGTATATTTCTTTTGTAAGAGCGTGTGTGACCAATTCCTCCAGATAGGTTGTGAATAATTATGTTCCTTTGTTCCTTGTGTATGGCTGACTCATGCAAATAAAATAAATTAAGGTGTTTAATAATTCTTTGCTTTCCCTGGATGCCTCCTTTTCAGGTACGGTACAGAGAGCGCATCACAATCCTTCGAGGGAACCATGAAAGTAGACAGATCACACAAGTGTACGGCTTCTATGACGAGTGCCTAAGGAAATACGGCAATGCCACCGTATGGAAATACTTCACAGACCTGTTCGACTATCTCCCCCTCACTGCCTTGGTAGACTCACAGGTGAGATGGCGCGCTTTTCACCTCCATGAGAACCAGTTTCACACGCATGCACTGTGTTCAGTTCAAGCAGGTCTTTAGTCTACAATAGGGCTGGGAAGTTAACAGAAAATGTATCTAAACTGATATTTAGCATAATTTACAGGCCCAATTCAAATCCCCTTGTTTTCTTTTCTTTGAACCTTTTTTACATTTAACAATATAAAAAACAAAATGTTCGTAATCGAGGCAAAAGTTTGTAATTAGAATTATAATTTAGGCATTTAGCAGATGCTCTTAATCCAGAGCGATTGACAGTAAGCAAGGACAACACAAGTTACAACATGAAATGCATCGCAAGAGTAATCTAGGATCAAACCTATCTACTAATCTAGGAAGTAAACCAAGAGCCTATCATCAGTCTAACAGTAGAATATCCAAAAAAGAATAATAATAATCTGTACATTTAAACTATATACCCACTATAGGGTGCCAGGTCAACAATGATCTGGCATCTAGCTACATAACATACTATCTAAATGACATTTTTGCCTTTGGGTAGGCCTGCAAGGACGTCGAGGCTGGGGCAAGTGCTACGAAAATCATATCACCCAGCCCTCTTCAGTTGTAGTAAAGCAGGTATTGAGGGCCTTTGTCTTTGAGGTGGTTTAGGAGGGTTTCATGAGAGCAGAGCGGAGATGAATATTAGATTGAGATGTGGGAGGAAGGGAGAGAGGAATTTATTTCAGGGTTGGTTCGACATGGAGCAGGGATTTTGTTTAATTGGATTTCAGTCTTTCTTGCACATGGCTTAAGTGGGCCGTGAGTGATATTTTCTGTCCAAATGAGTGTTAACGGAATTGGAACTGGAACACTATAAAATTGAAGCTGATAAATTGCCTTTATGGAGTTCTCTCTCCTGAGTGGGATATAGCCGAACTATAAGTTCACAACTCATCACACGTGTTGTGAGCTTGTAGGTCAGCCATTATTCAATATCCAAAGTATAATTAAGGTCAAAGTGGTTCAACTGATTTTGATGACCTATTGCTGTTACTAACTAAACTCTAATCTTCTGCCTCCTCATGCTAGATCTTCTGTCTTCACGGAGGCCTGTCGCCATCCATAGACACGTTGGATCACATCAGGGCACTGGACCGTCTTCAAGAAGTTCCACATGAGGTAATTCACCACTTAAACCCCATACTTGGTTTTACGAGGAGGATGTCCCAGCCAGGGTCTATACTTGGTCCCTTCCTTTCTTCCTGCCGAAAATAGCCGATCTGTAAGCTCACTGTAGTGTGTTGCATTGCGAGCTTGTAAACCTGTTATTTTCGCAGAATGTTTGCCTATTCCAGAGACCATGTTTGAAGAAAATCAAAAAATAAAAATCGTCAACATGAATTAATTAATCTATGACTCGGGCGAGCAGCCTCAAACTTGGCGTGTCTGTCCCATATGACCCTGGGGTGTGTAATGCTGAGTGGTAGTTCAATTGGACCAATGGTTTCCGAGAACTGAAAAACTGAATATCTGTGTCCGTGAGTCTGCGGAGGGCACACCGAAACCCTAGTGTTTGTTTAGAGGAGTGTGGGCACTGGCTTCTCCATTACACATCTCCATTATTACACATCTCCATTTAGAAACATTGCCATTCAGAAGATTGACTTCCATTATTCTAAATGGAGGTGTCAACTAAACCTAATCTAAACCCTAACCCTAACCTCAGTGGGGGTATTTCTGAATGGGGATGTTTCTAAGTGGGGGTGTTTCTGAATGGAGGTCTGCCCCCTTAGAGAACACAACCCCGTCTGCTTGACTGACCGGCCCGAGCTTTGCATCATGTTTTGAGTAGGCTAGTCAGAAAGAATTAATTTTACAAATAATGACTACAAATGAATGGCAACTAATGCAAAATAATAATACCAGAACAAATGTGTTGCCGAGTAGAAGTCATCATTGATCAAATGAGTCCTTGTAATTGTCCCATCATAATAGAAAGCCTAGCACTCCGATAATACGTATGTGTACCAGTCTGTTCACCTGAAATGTTGTCTCCTTGGCTCTCTGCCAATAGGGTCCTATGTGCGACTTGCTGTGGTCAGATCCAGATGACCGTGGAGGTTGGGGCATCTCTCCTCGCGGTGCCGGCTACACATTTGGCCAGGACATCTCTGAGACCTTCAACCACGCCAACCGCCTCACGCTGGTGTCCCGCGCCCACCAGCTGGTCATGGAGGTAACACAGTTCCAAGGATGTTTGTGTGTGTCTCAGTCTAAGATACCAAGGACTGTGATTGTGTACGAGATTGGAAATTATTATTAAAACATTTTGGGATTCTAAAATGTATGCTTAACCATTATTTTTTATACTTTGTCTATTCAAGAATAGCAGATATTCAAGCTCATAGCTATAAACTTGTAGATCAGCTATTTTTGAAAAAAGGGGACATTTGTGCAAATCTTTGAATATATATTTTTTTAAAGTGAACGTTTTTCAAATCTTTGCTTCTGGGGGGTCCCTGGAACAAAATACTTTGAGATGGGGGTTTTTGGTTCACGATCAAATACATACAATTATAGGGGTTCTTGAAATTAAAAACGTTTTTCAGACCATTAGGATTTAGAATCATTTTTTTGGTATTTTTCATGTCTTAATGGGTTAAAGGTCTATATCGCCTTTATTTTCAGAGATTACATTGTACATTTTATCCAAAATTTGGCAACAAATCTACCTGAATAATTGAGTCAATGTTGCCTAAACATCATTTAAAAATATTGTTTGAATTATTTCTCATAGTGAACATTTCCATGTTGATTGATTGAATACTTTATTAGCAGTTTGCAGCAGACATTACAGGAAAGTACTGTAATTTGCCAAGAGGATTTTAAACCCAAGAAAGCCTTGGGTCCATTTGGGTTGGATTATCTAATATCTATCAAGAAGGTTTATTTGCAGGTTTATTTTTGTACTTTACTAAAATGATTGGAATCAAATGGCTTCCTTATAAATCAAATGGTCTGCAGTAACATGTATACCATTCCAGACCACTGGTATGGTCCTTGTTAGGAATTACACAGTTGGTTACACAGTTGCCTTTGGCTTATTTCTAATTTCAAGACCACGTTTGAATATTTTAGTACTACTAGATTTGCACTATATTAGTAGCTTTTTTTCATGATTAATAATGCTTCCGTTTCCCTCAGGGTTACAACTGGTGTCATGAGAGAAACGTGGTGACGATATTCAGTGCTCCAAACTACTGCTACCGTTGTGGGAACCAGGCAGCTATCATGGAACTAGACGACACCCTTAAATACTCCTTGTAAGTATGACCAAAGAAAATCTGGGCCACTGTCTCCTTTAAAATGGTCAAATAGTTTACAGTTTGTAAAAGAATGTTACATCCAAGACGTTGTAGATCGGCTATTTTCACTAGTTTTCACGACACTCTTGTACGATAAAGTAGCGCATCCATTTACGAAAAAATATGTATTAATAATGAATTGAAATATCCCCGACCACAACGACATTAGGGTTGCTACACTCACTGAAAGACAATGCCAGAATAAAGCCTGTGTCCAGAATTAAATTAACACTCCGGATTTGATGGTGTATTCTGCTTTTATTTCTGTGTACCTCGGCAGAGATTATTCCAGTGGTAGGAAAACATTTTGTTAAACAAACATTTCTTCTTTTTTTTCTTCCTAGCCTGCAGTTTGACCCCGCGCCACGCAGAGGGGAGCCCCATGTCACTCGCCGCACCCCAGACTACTTCCTGTAAACCCTGACCCCTGTACAGTTCAAGTTCAGTTCAGTCCAGTCAAGTTCAGTTCGGTCCAGTATTGCCTTGATATGAAACTTCTACAGTATCTTCAACAGATAAATAACATAATATGAAACTACAGTACCTTCAACAGATAAAATGACAGGGAAATGAATGGGGGGGGGGGGGGGGGTAAAGCCTGAATTATACGACGGTATATAAATTAAGCATACCACAGCAGTGCACATTGTATATTCAACACAAAGATCTATTTACGCATTCAAAAACAAATATGTATCTGGGTCTATGGATGGACCAAAAAAAAAAGAAAAGGTGTTTGCCATATTCATTACAATATTCATTGCTGACGACCCCATTTCATCAACGCAACTATTTTTGCAACACTGGCAATGTGATGATTATTCAATCCTGTACCTTTTCTAGCTTGGCTGACTGCAACACAAGATGAAAGCAGTATTGATACCGTACTTTGCTCCTTCAAATCCCAGCTGTGTGAATCCCACATGCCATGGTTTTATTATGTGGATCCCTTCATTCTTTTTGTAAGATATTGAAACATGACTTGTTTGCACTTTTGTAAATCTAAAGAAATGTATAAAATCACCTCAATTGTTCAAGATTCATGGTTCAAAGAGGTTGATGAAGATGTTTCACACTACGGAATGTTTTTTCTATCATTTTATTGATCTTGATTTGAATTATTTTCTTTTTCATTTCCCAAGATATATAACCTTTTTAAGTTCAAGGTTCAAGTTGTTTTTATGTGTGGTTATTTTTTCTCTAGTACATTTCAGGCCAGATGATCAGAGATCTCCGCCTCCCTGTCGGGTGACATCTATAAATTCAATGTTCTAAGAACTGGGTGGAAACCATTCAGAAAAAGAAAAGCAAACTGCATTGCAGAATCTATTTATTTTCAAAGCAGTTTTTATTGTGTCTTTTTGACTCTGAAGGGTAAACCCAGAGCCTTCCATTATCTGAAACATTTTTAGTTCTTTTTTTTTTTTACCAAAACCACCCCTGAAGTGGGGGAATACATCAGTATAGCTTCTGAGGTTCCCTAAACAGAGCTCAACTTAGGTTCTGACAACCATATCTGAGCCATAGGGGTAGCGTATGGACACACATCCAGAACCCCTTGTAATACATTTCAGGGCTCTTGTTTGTTTATTTCTTATAAATTGGTGGAGATGGTGGATCGTCGGGCTACGCGAGACAAGCCAGCCAGCTATGTGTAATATCAGAGAGATGATGGATGTTCACACATGTAACCTTCACTGGCTCCTCCTGAACTAGAGGCTGTATTAACCAACCATTTGAATAATAAAGTTGAAAGTTTGTCCTTGATCCTGGTTTCCTTTATCTCAGTATGATGAAGATAAGAAGTGTGGATGAGACGGCTCAATAGTTGATCTAGCTTGCAGGCATGTTTAATTTGTATGTATTTTTGCGTAAGATTGTTACCATCAGTCAGTAATATCTGTTTACATGAAACATTCCCTAATTTGCAAGATTTCTTGATTTTTCTTTGAAAGGCTTACTACTTAATACTGTAGGTGGTTTATCTGGAATCTGATGGAATATTCCTCTTTAGGTCAAACTCCAAAATGAGTAGACATCGCCATCTTGTGGTAGAATTAACACATTAGTTTGGATAATGCTATGCAACACATTATTACTAAATATAATGACAACTAAATAGTAAATAAGGCATTCATGTTTTGTCTTTAGGGCTTGTATTTTAATTCAGTTGAATGTTTTCACAAACAAAATACACACTGCGTCTGCGTGCGCGCGCGCACACACGCGCACACACACACACACACACACACACACACACACACACACACATACATATGTCATAAATGCATGAAAATAAATTATACAATAGGATAGAAGTCCGTGTACAAATCATTACATAGTCAAATTAAATTTTATTAGATAAGGCAGCAGCAGTGTTGCTCCAGCCGCCACCTTATATTTTCCTCTCATCAATGTGACAAAGCGAAAGGTAGGTTAAAAGATCCCATGGCCGGGAGGCACTACATACACTGTTATTGGCTAGTGGTGTAAAGTAACTGAGTACATTTACTTGAGTACTGTACCTAATTACAGTTTTGCTTTTGAGGGGTGTGTGCTTTACTTGAGTATTTCCATTTTCTACTTAATCTCAGAGGAAAATATATCAAGTAAAACAAGTGAAAATGAGTACTTTTTCCACCACTGCATGGGGAAGCAAAACGAAAATAGCCGTGTTGCCCTGACAACAAACCATCCAATCAGAAACGCGACAGCCCGTCCCCCCGGCCCATGGTATGTAGACTCCAGCAGTGAGTTCAGTAGTTGTTGTTTATTGCTTGCTGGCTGGCCGTCTTGTTTCTCCTGCTATTATTGACTTTTGAGCGCCGCGTTGACGTTAAACATTCACAGTAAGTAACAGCTCGCACTGTTTACGCAATATTCATTTTATAAAACGGTTCAATGTAGAAGTTAGAGCACATTTCTTACCTGTATTTACCTCCTAATACTGAGCCTGGAGGTGGATGCTACCAGGCCTCGCTGACAACGCAGAGTGCTAACATTAGCTCAGATGCTAGCTAGTAGTGTCATGCCTACTTAGTTGGCGTTAGCTGGGTTAGCTCGCTAATTATTAGCACATTAATTGGCACACTGGACATTGGTTTATATAAACAAGAAGCCCATTAAATACACATTACGTGTCGTGAAGCTTAAACTTAACGACAAAGTCAGTGACGGCTAGCTAAAGCTAACGAGCTAGCTTCCCTGGCTGTTTCCCGGTCGCTAAGCACTCGAGGCAGCTTTAACTCGTTTAGCAGTGTTGGACTTACATGTTTTACTTGAGTAAAAGTATCAATAGTAATACTGGAATGTAGGAATGCTCTGAAGTAAAAGTCCGGAATCAAAACATTACTTTGAGTAAAAGTACAAAGGTATTGGTATCAAAATGTACTTAAAAGTACCAAAAGTAGAAAGTATTCATCATGCAGACTGTCCTGTTTCACACGTTTTCAAATGTATAAAGATCTTTTGAAAATAGCAGATCTACAAGCTCACAGTGCATTGTGAGCTTGTAGATCGGCTATTTTGGTGTAGAAGTAAAAGTATTGGAAATACTCAAGTAATGTACAAATACCTCAAAATTGTACATCACTGTTGTTTAGCCCAGTAGCTAACTGAAGGCCTGGGTCTGATTTATAATTAGGAAATGACAATATTAAAGACCTGTTGTGATTATATTATGGAATTAGACTTATTTGGCTAAAGGCAGCACAGTACTGTAGCCGAATATGTTTGTTCCCTTTGTGTCATTGTTACTTCACAAAGTAGCACAATTCTTGGTTACAAATGGGTTAGGGTCCATTTTGGTTGAATTTAGGATTTACAAATGTTTTAGTCAGGTCCATTTGGTTCCTTTTTGTATGAGTTTTAGTTTACTATAGTGTATAGTCATTACAAATTGTCAGTTGCTTGCATGTCAACCAACAATAACTCGAGTTGAGATTAGATACCCAGTGATGTCATTACGTGCGCATCCCGCATCTAAAACTCATTCAAGTCACCCAGGGACTCATTCATGTCATGGTCCTGGGGTCCCGGGGATGCGCCTCCATTGGAGTCCATGTTAAAATAATTTACTGCGTCGCGGTAAAAGGAAAAAAAATGAAATTCCACAGACACCACCATTGTACATGGGTGAAAGCATCCTACTTTACCCTACGTTAACACAAATAAAATCCACGTAGAAAGTCTTAAACAGGCGATAGAAACATCAATGTTTTGATTCCACCGACGTCCGACACCATTTTGCGCGTGTAAACTTTATATTGAGGACTCATAAAACTTTACTGGGACCCATTTGAATGACCACCTGTGGGTCCCGGGACCCATTACATTGAAAACCTAGTAACATCACTGGATACCTTATGTCTACTGTTTAATGGAAGTGACTGAAAAAGCTTGACACATCAGTTGTTTTGCTCATAACTGGATGATAACTAAAGTGTTCTTTTGTTCCAGATTATGCCCACAATAAAGTTACAAAGTTCGGATGGAGAGATCTTCGAGGTGGATGTTGAAATAGCCAAACAATCTGTCACCATCAAGACTATGTTAGAAGGTACAGTGTTGTTCTCATTGATCATTGTTTATGTGGCTAGTAGCAACATACAGTGTTGGCTACTCGCTTACAGTTAAACCCTAGGCTAATTTTGTAGTTTGTTGTCCTGTCCGGTTACAAAACAGGCAGATGAAAAATGGCTTGCTGATCTTATAGTGCACTGGGATGGAATCAGCTCACAGGTTTACAGCCAGGACAGGTGTAAAACAGTGGGTGGAATTCGTTTTTGTGCAAGCTCCATCGTTTCCAGAAAGAGAGAGAGAGAAAAAAGTCATATCTACATATTTACACATAGCAATCCATCCTTGCAGTATGGATATGCTATGTGTAATAAATATGTATTTGCAATTCATAAAATTGAAGCTGCTTTAGAGTTGTAGAACTTTGGTCTCATGCAGGGTGGGAGACCCGTGTTTAGATCATGGGTAGGGCATAAATGTTGTGGACTGCAGCTTTAATAAGGGCTGTTGGTTTTAGGTGTGCCAGTGTGCAAATCACTGGCAGTAGTCAACAGTTTTGTCAATGCTTGCACATTGGTACACCTAAATCAAATGTGGTTTGATCAATTTAAAGCACATTCCCCCCCGTCTTGGTGTTGAGCCAAACCGTAAAGAACAGTTATCAACTTTATGTACGGATTGTTAAAAGTTGCAGACACACCAAAGTCTTTAACATACCCATTATTTTATTAGCTGCATTTTCTTCGTTTACATCATAATAGTGTACTATAAGGTCAAGGTTACCATGACATGTTTTAGTAGCTTTTAACCTCTACATGAAAACAAAAGGGGTTTTGTGCCCCTTAAAGTTGTCTATTCTTGGAATTTCCGTTGCATGCACGTGAGCATCAATGTCAATCTACAAATTTGCAAGGAAAGTGAATACAGGGTGATGGTCCTGGAGTACAATAACAATTGTCTTTGTATTTGCATATTGTCTAGATTTGGGAATGGATGATGAAGGAGATGATGATCCAGTCCCGCTCCCTAATGTAAACGCTGCCATCCTCAAGAAGGTAAAGGAACACACACAGACAACACATGAACTATATAGTCACCTCTACTGAGTAGTGTAGGTTACCACTGACCTACCTCCATAAGTAGCACCTTAAGCCCCTTTTCTACTGCAGCTATAGCACCACACCACACCACACCGCACTACATAAAAATATCTACATTTTCCATTACACAAAAGTACCCCTATTGGTAAGAAACAAATTGACCCTTTTAACTGTGATTATAATACAATATAAATTTGTATTACAACTATCCTAAATTATAATACACTATAATGGATTATAACTGTGATTATAACACAATATAAGGTATTATTGTATTACTTTGATAATTATAATACTCATAATATATTATAATAGTGGTTATAACTAGAGCCCGACCGATACCATTTTTTCCGACCGATACCGATATCCGATGTTGGAGAGTGCTAGAGCACCGATACCGATACGATACCGATGTTTTGTAAAAAAAAAAAATTATTCATTTAAGATCATTTAATTGACAGCTCACCCCTCGGATAAATGGTCAGATTATTGTTTTTTTTGTGCTTTTCATGTCAAACTTTAAGTTTGGTCGCAGTTATCAATTTCTATTGCTTGTTGGATAATAATACTCTTTTAATTTGGGGGTTCTGCTGTGTTTTGTCTCGTTTATGAATTAATATGTGTCTTTTATCCAAACGTAAATGCATTGCCAAGCAATTAAACAACACAAGTTCTATAGTCTATAGTCAGACATCTATATTTCTCTGTGGATTTTCACATAGGCCTACACACCTTCCTCCACCGCAACATGAAAAATCAGAGTTAGACAGTGCATGTGGTGAGTGAACGACACACGAGAGGCAGCAGCTCCAGTAGTGTTGGCTTGCATCTTGGACTATTATACTGCACTCTGCTGGATAATTCTGGTATTGCCCACACATAGGCCTATATAACTCAGGGTTTCATGCTCTATCCGCAGACACGTTACAGACAATTAACTCAGTTACTGCCAATTAAATATGCCTTCTTTGGGTTCTCCCTGCCATAAATCTCCATAGACTTCCATGTAATTTATAGTGCACAGATCATGCACGCCCATGCACAGAGCATGCACCATGTTTGTGCAGGCTGTTCACAGCTTTCAAACAAAAAAATCAGATTGGAAATCCGTTCAGGCATTCTTGAGAAAATAGCCATTATGTTTTACGTTTCATGTTATGTAAGCAAAGATGGCTGCCCTGTATGAAAGATGGGGTTGTATGGGGGGTGGAACATGCAAAATCGCGATTGAAATCATGTTTACCTACTAGATTTAATTAGCCTGGCGGGGCCCGACGTCATACTGCGTTCATTCACTCATTCCTTCCACAGTATAACGTCTGGCCTTTGCCTATTGGCAGCTTGAAAAGTGGGCGGGAGTACTTGCCTTGACAGACAGACTCCTCTAACCAATCACCATCTCTCAGCCAGTCGGAAGAACGGCAAACAAACACGTCTTTTCGGCCGATAAACTCCACTAGCGCATCCTCCGTGTTGCTTTTTAATTGTTGTAATTGATTCCAACTCTGAAATAACTGCACTTATTGCTTGTTTTATGGTTAGAGCGTTAACTGTTACACTTTTTGCATTGCGAGGGCAGCCATTGTTGTTTTGAAAATGCTGCAGCCTGCAGCATGCATCTACGTCACTGTCTACACATGGACCAATCAGGGAAATCTTTTCACTTGTTGTCAGGAAGACTACGTTTGTTGTGCGGAAGCATAGTGCGGAAGCAGTCACTGATTGGCCCAAATCACAGAATAATCGGTATACTCGCTGCCAATCAACGGAAGTCCAGACGTTATACTGTGGAAGGAGTGAACACAGATATAGCGTCGGGCCCCGCCAGGCTAAGATTTAATGGGGTCAAAAAAAAAAAATCAAAAAAATATCGGTATCGGTGGAATAATTCACCGATACCGATACCTCCAAAACGACCGATATATCGAATTGACCGATATATCGGTCGGGCTCTAGTTATAACACAATAGAATATATTATCATGTATTACAACTATATCCTGGTGGTCTAAATGAAAAGTCAGTGAGTGATCAGTCATCATGAAGTGTTTGGCCCTGTTTGGCCTAGCTCAGACCTACTCTGGAGTGGATACTTTTAGTACCACATTAAGTACCACTTTCACACCACTCTACCCAGGTCCTTGTAGTGGAAAACCTGGCACAAGTGCGTGGTGTGGTGTGGAGTGGTGTGGTGTTGGGCCATTGGAAAAGGGGCTTTAGACCACTACACTCCTAGACCAGACCTCGGGTCTACTGCCACCTCTCATAGACCCTAGGCCTACTAAACTTGTAGACTACCCCCCTCTTTCCTCCTCACTCACCCCACATTGCACCCTCTATGCGCCCTCCCTTGGGCCACACTACACTCCTAGATTATCATTTTAGCTGGGGTTTTGTTCGACTTAAAAAGGGTAAAGGGCCATTCACACCGAGCACTAGATTGATAACTATAAAAAAATATATATCCACCTCTTGCCGCGGGAGTTTACTGGAGATTATTTGGACCACACTTCCGGTTTAACAGCAGACATACAAGCTCACGTCGCATTGCAGATGCAGCCCGTTGTGAGCTTGTAAATCACACTCGGCTGCGGCGCCGGAAGCTCGGTACAACGTCTGTGCAATGTACTATGGGGCGTTGGAAAGCCGTGGATATGGGGGATAAAAAAAGTGGATGGCAGTGTTGACACCAACTATAAAATAAATAGTATGGTGAAAGATAGTTATCGTGCCCAGTGGAAAGAAAAGCCTAATTTCTTGTTAAAATTGACATGTGTGTTCGTTCAGGTGATCCAGTGGTGCACCCATCACAAAGACGACCCCCCTCCCCCCGAGGATGACGAGAACAAGGAGAAGAGGACAGATGACATTCCTGTGTGGGACCAGGAGTTCCTCAAAGTGGACCAAGGCACCTTGTTTGAACTCATTCTGGTGGGCACACTCACACACACACCTAGGCCTGTCACAAATATTAAATAATTGCAATTATTTTAGATAATTGCAATTATTTTATCATAATCGTCAGAATTGTTTCCATTCATCTGTACTGCCGCTTGTAGATGGTTATTGGTATACAACTATCCAAGTCTTTACCTGCCATTTCCACCCACCGTCCATCCGAGGTATGGGACTGTAACCATGACTACAGATCTCATTGCTAGTGAGGAACGTTCACAAAAACGTAAATAAGCAGCGTAAAATTGGGAATAGTGGAAAAACTGGCTTTGTCACAGTCTTCATATGTCAATCGTCAATGCCCATGTGCAAGTTCAGATCAATATATAAACCCACTAAGGAGAAAAATGTGGATCAGACAGAATGATTCTAGACCGGGATGTTTACTTACACACGGAAATGAAAAATTATAACCGCGGCCGACCGTCGCAGCCCAGTGTCGCTGTGAAAGTGTTTCTCGGCGATTGAAGCATTTTTGGAGAAAGACTCCGAGATAAAGCTGTTTCTTAGCAGCAATGAATAGGAGCATATATGGAGATTACATGCTTCCTGATGATGGCGGCCGAGTTGCATCATGGGATATGAAGTTTTTTCGCTCACCAGCACCTGCTAACCATGATAACCAGGTAACACGTCCCTGGACGTGATAACGGGGCTGTAATTCTGATCACGTTCCTGGAAGCATTTGGCATCGGAAGTGTTAAAATGTTTTTCAGTATGATTTGTATAGTACATTATTTTTTATCATTGATAACGGTCATTAACAGAACATTCTTTATTTATTGTCACACTGTATTTGCCCTGTGCAATTTCTGTTTACACAACCATACAGAAAAGCAAAATGTATTTATATGTTCCAATGTTAATCTAACCTAATCACACTCACATGACCTAGAGACAGACACACACACACACACACACACACACACACACACACACACACACAGATCAGTTTTGCCGCCATTGGTTTGTATGTGCCCTGGCTAAGCAACAAGCATTTACAGCTCAGTTCAGAGCCAGACAAAACATAAGTTGCTTAGTGACTGCGTGAGAAAAGTTGTGGTTTGGGCAGCTGCCCTACATGAAGAGAAGGAAGTCCTTGGAGACAACGGCAGCCAACAACTGCCTGGCCAAGGTGCAACACAACAGCACTAAATTTAGCTTCATGTGAAATCTTGCCAACAAGAGTTATTAAATGGTAAATCAGAGGGGTAAAGTAACCTGTCCACCACCATATAGTCTAGGGACACGGTGCATGCACAAGTAAGCAATATTACATGAGAGGGTGTGGAATGACACACATCCTCAAGTGTAATATTGCAATTATACATTATACATAACAGTTACCCTAAAAAAACACTTCAACTTAATTTCATTGTATTAAGATATTCAATAGAAACGTGTATTTTCTTTAGGCCACATTTAGCTACTATGTGCCTGAACTTCACATGAAAACTGCTAGAATAGCCGCTAGCATAGTCTTGGGAGAGGGAACCTCTCAGCTCTTTCGCGACCAGCTCAACTGATTTCTTTTTTTGATGAGACCTGTGTGGTAATGCTCATTATTCGCACAGGTAGAAAGCTATTTGAACTAATAAGATTGCTTCATTGAAACTACCTGTTGTATAATTGGCTGTATTCTGGGAGGGAAGCAGGGTTGGGAGGGTTGAATACCATTGTATTTTTTTTATATTATAGTCTGACTGTGTGAACACTGCCATCCGCTTTACTTTAAAGAGGTGGTGCCATAGTTTTGTATTTTTTCTGTTTTTCATGTGTCTAGGAGGTTGAAAGTACTTCATTAGACCCCCTGGTGTGTTTTTTATGAGCAATTATTTATTCTCGGTATTTGTTTGTTTTCTCTTGGAGGCTGCCACCTTGTGGTCAAAAGTGTCAGTTAAAAAACACAGATACTAAGTATGTCACAGTATCAACTCCTCCCCTAATTACCATTCACCCAACACTGTGGGGTGTGGCTAACTTCAGCTGGGTCACCACCCACCATGACATCCATGCATACTTAATGAACTGGGGGTGTGGCCACATAAAAACCCAATTTTAACTCTGTCTGTATACTTTTTTGTAAAAGATCTTCCTCTTAGTATAATCATAATACCTGATAATCATGTTTTAGAGGGGGGGGAAATCATGGCACCACCTCTTTAAGGTACTTGTGCACTGGCTGTGCCTGTCCCAATTGCAACATTAGGCAATAGATTGACATGCATCTGTGAGGCCTCGTGAAACGACACCAAAGCTCAGAGCTGCAGTCATCTGAGTAGATTGAACCCCCCCCCCTCCGGGCCCCTGTCTCCTTGAAATGTTTACTTGTACCAGCTACGAGAACCAGGACATTCCGGTGTCATCATTTGTGTGTCCACATGGGTTAGTAGCCTTGCTACTGATTGTCAGTGTGCAGGGGTTGATTTATACTGGGGCCCCCTTTTCTAAAGTATGCACTCGTGATGATGTTTACAGTGTGCTGTCTAAAGTCTAATGTGTCTTCTCTCTCGCTCTTTAGGCTGCCAACTATTTGGACATCAAAGGCTTGTTAGATGTCACCTGCAAGACGGTGGCCAACATGATCAAAGGCAAAACCCCAGAGGAGATCAGGAAGACGTTTAATATAAAAAATGATTTCACAGAGGAGGAGGAAGCCCAGGTACACCACCCATCCTTGTTAATACTGACTTATAATGTTTAACACGCTCTGTAGTGTGACAGTGTTGCTTGCCAAAAAGAGCTCAGAACTGTTGCAATCCTCGTGAGGAGTTGGTAGGAGTCAGCAGGAGGGAGTGGCTGGCTGTCATCTAGAATCTTATGTTCCAGGCTTATGCTGCAGGTTCTTTGCCTAGATGGCCACCGGGGGAAAGGTTAACAAAAAAAAGTAACGTAATTGCAGAATCAATTAAAAGGCTTTAGGGCAGGGATGTCAAACATACGGCCGATTCAATCCGGCACAGGCTTAGGAAAAAAAAGTAAGTCTCTAGCCCATTCCTGTCAAAAGTTATGATTGTTTTAAGAATTAACCTAACTAAAGCCTGCTCACTGCAGGCTAGGTTTCTCCCACCTGGCAGTGATTGAGTTGATTGATTGGAATGTTAAGTGACCAGCTCTCTCTCTCTTTGAAGATGACAGAATTGCTAGGAATAGGGTGGGGAGTCTATGAATAATACCTGAACATACCTACAATATTCGAACTATACTCAAAGATTACACATATTAGACATGGAAATTAATGTTGTTAAAAAAAATAACTTATTTAAAAAATATAATAATAATAAAAATGTAAAAGTTTTATTATTCCAATATTTTCTGAATATGCCATTATTGTTCATTACTTTTATTTTTTTTATTATAAAATACAATAAAAATAATTATTGTCCTGCATCAATAATATTTTATTTGGCCATTTACAAATTATAGCAGAGACTATCAGGAATTGAATTATTCTATTATCAAATGGTTTATTCTTATTGGCACTTCTTAAAGGAGTAGTTCACCCCCAAAATGCAATGGAGCCAATGGAGACTCATTCCTAAAACAGAAATTTGATTACAATAAATGTATGCCTATTGATTCCGGATCCGGAATCAATGGGGGGAAGTGTACTATTATCACATTTTTGTCTTAGTACTGCGACAAATAAAATAAAAATATATTATTGAACTCAAGTCTCCATGGCGTGAGTAATCAAAGAAAAAAAAAGTAATTTTGGGGATGAACTACTCCTTTAAAAAAAATAGCATCTCTCGTACCTAACTGCAACTGTAATACCAATAATGAAAGTAGCTATTTTACTTAATAATGAACACAATTTGAAAAATGAAATACTGCTATACTGCTAGCTACAGCAGTGGCTGAGACGACAGGAAGAATAACAGAGCGAACATGTGCGCGAGTGTGCATGCCATCCGATCCGCGACTGGTTCGGCCCTCATCAAGTCGCCTTTCATCCAATGCGGCCCTCACCCCAAGATGAGTTCGACACCCCTGCTTTAGGGTATATCGGGATTGGTTGTTGAAGAATTGGACTGTAGGTCTAGGCTCTTTAGCCCCTAAATGTTAAGATATGTTTTTGGGCTTTTATGCCTTTATTGACAGGACAGTAGACTGACAGGAAACGGGGAGAGAGATGGGGGGGGGGGACACACAGCAAATCTGGTCGGGCTTCGGAATCGAAGCAGCGACCCGCTACAGGCCACACAAAGCCTATGTGGTATGCGCCTGGACCAGTAGGCCAGCGGGCGTCACAGCCCCTAAATGTTTTTATAAATTCTCCAGACGTTTTGGTAGGCAGAGCTCTCCAGTCGCCTGGCTATGCAAGGCTACAGTATTCGCCTTTTTAACCGGATAAATGCAAAGATGGAACTAGAAGCTATCCATCATAGAAATGGGTGTGATCATAAATAAACTAGAAGTAACTATAAGGACATAGATGCCTTAATGGTCCACGTCACATTGATATAAACCAGTATGCGCACGCCGGTCGGCACCAAATGAACCCCACCGTTCATAGGATGCAATGGATGGCACTCGTGTTTAAAAATGCATTCCATCAAACTTTCAGATGCCATTTTTCTCCCAGTGTGGAGGAAGAATGCTTAGGATTTTTACTGTAAATTCTCACTCTTGAAATATATAATCCTTAGTTTCTGTTGATTGGAAACAATAATAGCGATTCAAAACAGTTGTCCTTCAAACCCCACCTCTATTCACCGTCATCAGAACAGAGGGAGCGCTCCTCTTGATCACCCACCCGATCCACTGGATCACCAGAGCGTCTACTGCTCGCCCAGCTGCAATCCATGAAGCCTAATTATGCTCCGTCCTGCGACGGTGTCGCGCGCAGAGCCGCAGACCTCCAAGCTCAGAAGGGTTGTATTGGTGACGCGATGTGAGTTTGTATATCAGCTACTCGGTTGACGTGGAACACCGTTGCGCAATGAAGTATATATGTCTCGATAAGGGCGCACCCATGGGAGCACCTCACTAGCACACGAGAGGAGGTTGAATAACCAGTGCTCCCCAAAACAACAGGTTTGGGGATCTGTTGGGAATTGATTACATGATACAGTCAGCTGTGCATTCAGTCTCAATGTTTGTAAACAAATAATTGGTCTATTGGTTGATGGCGGTGTGGTGACCCACAGTGGTGGCACTGGTACTGCACAATGTATTTGTTTCCCAACCACCAAAGAAGGCTTGGGAGGTTTGTTTTATTTGGGAGACTTCCTTGCTTACTTGAACAGATGATACAACACTGCTTTCCCCCCCTTTTCTGCGCCCTGTGACAGCATCGGGGGGCAAATTGTAAATAAATGGTTAAAACATTGACTGGAAATCTAGATAAGGAGACGAGAACAGGTGCGCTTCCTCTGATTGCTGCCACTGATTTGGGCAGTGGTGCTTAGCTCTAGGGCTGCAATCAGACTGGAACGCACAAGTTGAGTGAGAGTTGTGTGGGGGAGGCGGGGGGCAGAGACAGCACAATGCATTGCGGATGGAAGTCGAGTGGTTTGAAGTCTAGTGCGAGTCGTGAGCAAGTTGGACGCAACCACACAACACCACACGACTCGCACTCGACTTCAAACCACTCGACTCCCATCCGGAATGCATTGCGCTGTGCCTGCCCCCCGCCTCCCCCACACGACACGCACTCGTTTTTGTGCCTTTAGGTCTGTAGCCGGCCTAGGAGGTACAACTGAACACAAGGATCCACAGAAGTGGAAATCAACAGTAACACGAGCATGGCGCACATAGCTTTATTATAGAGACTGGCAACTACTTTGATCAATTAATGATTAAAGTGTTCTGTTCAATCTATAAAATAATGGTAGTCAAAACTACTATGTACATGTACAAAGGTAAAGCAAACATTTTGGCATTATTTATTTTTACACCTTCCTTGACAATGTGTTTCAACCTGCGCTTGCTTCCCCTTCAGGTACGCAAAGAGAACCAGTGGTGTGAAGAGAAGTAAGAGGGGGGGTCGGTGGAGGATCCTGCCAACACTACACCACACTGAAGAGGACTCGTCCCAATTAACTGGTTGCACTGGCACGCTGTTCATACTTGTTAATATTCACATTTAGTATATTTAGAACGACCACCACTCAACCCCCTTTTCTGTGTACTGACAGCATGGTCCATTTTAGCCCGCTTGTGTGGTGCAAATAATTTAAATAAAAAGTTGGAAAAAAAGCTCTTCTGTTTCCACACATTTTCTCCTGGCTTTATATGACAGGAAGTGTATAGTCCAGGTTTTATCCCTCCCTCTCCAGAGTAGATGATACAACACTCCCAGTTTTTAAGCCCTACAGTTCTGTTTTTTACTGGTCGTTTGCTTTCTTTTTGAACAAACGCAGTAAAAGCTTTTTTTCCCCCCCAGAACTGAACTGAACTGAAAGATTTAATATTGTTGAGTTTTTATTTTGTTTTGCGCTATATGCATTTTGTTCTGTGCTATCCTTGAAGTCATGTTAAAAGAGGACAGGCGGTTTGTAGGAAATCTGAAGTTTGAGGTGGAAAATACAATGTGTGTGTGTGTGTACATTATGTCCTGTGGACTGGAAGTACTTGTCAGAGGAAGTAAAAATTAAGTTGCTGTCACGAAAACTGGGGTGATTCTGCTTTCTGTTCATGTTGTATTGAATTGGAAACTGTTCTCAGATCAACGCTGATGGCATTTAGAATGACCAACCATGTTATGTTACAGAGGTAATTAAAGGATATGAAAATGTGCCTTCATGTCATGTTTTGTGTTCTGTTCTGTGTGTTGACCAGGAAGATGATTAATCCCATTAAACATTTCTGTTATCTATTTCTAGGAGGATGGATCGCACACAGTGGCAAGAGTTACTTTTTCTTTTATTACATGTCAAGATGAGAAACAAACGTTTCGGCTATCAGCCGCCTTCAGTGTATCTCAAAAAATCTATAAAAAAAAGAAAAAGCAACTCTTGCCACTGTGCGATCCATCCTCCTATGAATACATGTTGATCTAAAAGGACACCGCACTAGTCAAGTCAGAGCGTGGTGGTAACCAAAAAGTATTCATTATCTATTTCTAAAAAGTATTCATTATCTATTTCTAAAACCTGCATGATTGTGCTATAACTCTGAAACGGGCCCTCTATATGAAGGTAGTATGGCGTCTTCTCGTTTTATTTTACTATGTACTTGCTATGTAATTGCTTAATTTGTTTTGCGCCTTCTTTTGATATACTAACGGTGCCTGCGATACCCGTGTTGGGACCTTTTATAATAGAGAGACTAGTGCGATGCCCATTACAACACAACTGGCATCACACTACCTCTGGTCCTCAGCAAAGTCAACCGGTGGGACGGTCCTCGAGATACGCGAAGGAAAAATAAACAGAGATTGTGCTTTGATAGAGACCAGGCCTCCGATTTCCTCTCATACTCCGGTACTGATAAGAAATATTGGGTATAAGCCTGGCAACCTGATATCAGCAAACATGCACGAGAATGACGAGATTGCTATTAACATGTGCCCCCAGATTTCATATGGAAATCTATAAGATCTAGGCCTATCTTATGGATTTCCTGTGCAATAGATAGACAGATGGAGAGACTAGTAGGGTACTCAGAGTTGTGTGGGTGAAATAGACATGAATTACCTAAAGGCCAGTTGATGACGTCAGTACTGTGATGTCAGGAATCGCTGGTTGAAAGTCAAGACCCATAAGCTACTTAACAGTTATGGTATAATATATGTAGAATAAAGATAGATAGCCTAGCATTTACATAGGCTATATATCATTTATATCTATGATTTCTACCTTTATAACAGAAACTAGAAGCTCGGCCGCCCTTCGGGCAGCCGAGCGTCTAGTCGGCGCCCTGGCCAACTCGGGAACAATGTAAATAGGGAATGAATGCCCCACCCTTTAATGCAAACCCCATTATACCTGTTGTCATAGGATCTGTTTTGACCATCTGTTTGCGTGTGTCCATTTATGCCCATATATGGAGATATCTGTAGGACCCGTATTGACCATCTGTTTGCCTGTGTCCATTTATGCTCATATATGGAGATATCCTTCGGGCGGCCGAGCGTCTAGTCGGCGCCCTGGCCAACTCGGGAACAATGTAAATAGGGAATGAATGCCCCGCCCTTTAATGCAAACCCCATTATACCTGTTGTCATAGGATCTGTTTTGCCCATCTGTTTGCGTGTGTCCATTTATGCCCATACATGGAGATATCTGTCTGTCTACGTCCATTTTATGCCCATATATGGAGATCTCTGTAGGACCCGTTTTGACCATTTGCCTGTCCGTTTATGCCCATATGGAGTTATCTGTCTGTCTGCGTCTATTTTATGCCCATATATGGAGATCTCTGTAGGACCCGTATTGACCATCTGTTTGCCTGTGTCCATTTATGCTCATATATGGAGATATCTGTATCTGTCTGTCTGTGTCCCTTTGTGCCCATTATGGAGATGTCTGTATCTGCCTGTGCCTCCGACTGTGTTGCAGACACAGTGCCGGTTCCCCTTTAATGCAAACCCCATTATACCTGTTGTCATAGGACCCGTTTTGACCATCTGTTTGCCTGTGTCCATTTATGCCCATTGACTCGTGGCGTACGTGATGTCAGAGCCTTTTATGAAGTGATGTCACAATTAGTCAGCGCTTGCGCCGATTTCCTCCGGAACAGCCTGATGTCAACAATCAGCTCCGCATAAGGAGATTCCGAACGTTTTGCGCCGGTTCGGAAAAAACGTGCGTCGGGTCGGGTCGAGGCCCGGCACTGCACTCCGCGCCGCGGCGGGGAACGTGCGTGCCGAATCTGAAGCCGGTGGGACGAACGGTTCTCGAGATACGCGGATTACATACACACAGACAGACAGACAGAGATTTGTCGCATTTATAGATAGACTAGAAGCTCGGCCGCCCGAAAGTCTGCGTCCTGGCCAACTCGGGAACAATGTAAATAGGGAATGAATGTCCCGCTCTTTAATGCAAACTCCATTATACCTGTTGTCATAGGATCCGTTTTGACCATCTGTTTGCGTGTGTCCATTTATGCCCATATATGGAGATATCTGTCTGTTTACGTCCATGTTATGCCCATATATGGAGATCTCTGTCGGACCCGTTTTGACCATCTGTTTGCCTGTGTCCATTTATGCCCATATATGGAGTTATCTGTCTCTAAGCGTCCATTTTATGCCCATATATGGAGATCTCTGTATCTGTCTGTCTGCATCCATTTTATGCCCATATATGGATATCTCTATATCTGTTTGTCTGTGTCCCTTTATTCCCCATTATGGAGATCTCTGTATCTGTCTGTGCCTCTGACTGTGTTGCAGACACAGTGCCGGTTCCCCCTTTAATGCAAACCCCACTATACCTGTTGTCATAAATGGACACAGGCCATATGTTTGCATGTGTCCATTTAAGCCCATTTATGAACATCAGAACACGTCTATATGCGTCCATTTTTTGTTGACTCATGTGGCGTACGTGATGTCAGAGCCTTTTATGAAGTGATGTCACAATGAGTCAGCGCTTGCTGACTCATTGTGTGGGAAAACCGCGCGTCGGGTCGGGTCGAGGCCCGGCACTGCACTCCGTGCCGCGGTGGGGAACGCGCGTGCCGAATCTGAAGCCGGTGGGACGAACGGTTCTCGAGATACGCGGATTACAGACACGCAGACAGACACACACGCAGAGACTTCTCGCATTTATAGATAGATGTTCCCCATTCAGTCTGGGGGAAATTAATTCACTAATAACTTAATGGCCATATAATGGAGATCTCTGTGTCAGTCCTTGTCCCTTTTATGCCCATAAGCCTATATGAAGATCTCTGATGTCATCAATATTAATAAGCCCATATCTTGGAATGCCCATATAAGGGATTACTGGTTGAATCTGCATTTTCCCATATTTGGCTTCCATGTCTCATCATGTGGTCTATCACATGCGACATTGTCAGATATCTATGACTATGATGTCAGTCAAATCCATATTTGGGAAATCACATTCCCAATCAAGTAAAATAGTCTATGGAGAAAATGTATTCACCATCACTCACAAAGGCCTACTCCGACAGACCGACACTAATAAACCTGTACCTGCTAGCTTTTCAACAGTACAAGAGGTGGTCTGACGACGTTCGCTGTGATCTTCGAGTTGACGCTGGCTGTATCCAATCAGGGTGCGTTGTAGGGGTGATGTCATCAAACACGTGTAGCCTACTGTATAAAATGAGTGGTCCGACAGGTTTCTCGGCAGTAGAAATCTAACAGAAGCAGATGTCAATAGTTATCAGTGAAACTTTTGTATCTGCAGTATTATTTTATTAACCAAAGTAGAGGGAGGAAGTGTTTGAAACAGAAGGGCTCATCGGAAAACTACAAGACGAAGTAATCTATTTTTGCTGACACTTGGGTTAGCTTTGGCTAACCTAACGCTTATATAGCCTACTTTAAACAGTTTATACAGAGTCTGTCAAACGACTTCAAAGGCCAAAATGAGTCGTGTCGCGAAATTGCCTTTGCACGAGCGTCATATGCTGAGGAAGAACATGTCATCGATGGAGAGCAGAGTCGGCATGCGTCAGAAGCACATGGCCATTTCCCGGGATCGCCAGATGGTCCGGTTCATGCAGAACCGGCCTTTGATGCAGGCCGGCCTGTCTCACCAAGAGCAGAGGCTGAACCTGAGGCGGCGCCTGGGAGTAAAGCTTCCCCCCAAGGTCACGCTGAACCACACCACCGACCTGTCTCTGAACGACCGCTTCAGGCCGCACAGCGTGAGAAACCCCAGGCGTCAGAGGCACTTGGCCAGTGGCCGTAACCGCCAGCGTCGCCTGGCCCATCATCAGATGATGGAGATAGACAACCAGCCTCCGCTGCAGTCTGAGAGCGATCTGATTCAGCAGCATCACAACCTGAAACAGCGACTGGGAAAGAAGAGCAACATTCACCAGAGGCTCGGCCGGCCATTGCGTGGAGGAACGAGCATGGTAGGCAGAGGAGGGGAGATGCTCGCCCTGTCCAGAGGATGGGGGGGTCGTGGAGGAGCCGCCATGAAAGAGGCCCTTTCTACAGGCGGCGGGCCGGTGGCACGTGGAGCCTTGCGTAGACGCAGGCGCCAAAGTGGAGGTGCACCCGTACACGGAGAGGGAGGCAGAGGTGTCGGAGCCAGAGGTGGTGGTGATGGTGGTGACGACAGTCGCACCGGTAGCGACCGGCGCGGTGGGTTCCCTGGCCGAGGTGGGCGTAGGCGAAGGCGGGGCAGAGGTGCCGAACGCCCACCGGTGACCCGGGAACAGTTGGACAGCCAGCTGGACACCTACATGTCCAAGACCAAGAGCCACCTGGATGCTGAGCTGGACGAGTACATGGCCCAGAAGACCGGCTGAAAAGTCTCTACTTAAAATGCATAAAGAGAGAAGGGTTCTTGCTGGAGGAGAGACTTTAGAGAGGCACTGCCTCCTGCCTGCCAAGCCCTAACTAAACCCAATGCAGAGGGCCTGGAAGGCTGCAAGGCGTTGCTGCCATGGAGTGTTTGAACCAAGGTTATTATATAAAAAAAAAAAAAAGAAAAACTTCAAAAATAAAAGTAAATGACAAAAATATAAATACATTTTGTTAATTAGAAAATAAATTACTTTGGCATAAAATGGGGTTTGAATCCATCGCAGTGCATCCGGCTTCACTGAGCGTCTATTATACGATCACAACTCATCTGGCTGTGTTCGGGGGAAGGAATCTGGGCGGGGAGGGCCGATCTCTGTCGCTGCGCTGTCCACACCGACTGAGGGTGTTGGACGGGAGGAGTAGGGCGGAGGCGCTATGTCCTCCTGGTGGGGGCTCCTCGCTGGCAAAGGAAGGTGAGATATTAGCGTACAATAGTAGTAGTGATAGGTTGGCGCAACAACGACTAAATTGGAACAAGATTCTTGTTACAAGAAAGCTAATCTAACTAATTATTTTAAATAAATAAAATAGATAGAATAAACGTAACAAAAAAACTAAATTAACTGAAACCATTATACTTAAAATAAAATAGAAATATATAGGCATAGAGAAAATGTCTTCAGTTTTGTGTTTGAATTGTAATTTTCTGCACTTGATCTAGCAAAAACGAGCAAAGCCACGGTGGAAACCAACTGAAACTAAACTGAACTGAACAAAAATTATATAAAAGAAATCAAAATAAATATGAATGAAAATTACAATAACTCTGGTTTGAACAGTTTTTTTTTTCTTTATTTTTTGTTTTTTTCTTTTTCTTTTTAAGCCTCCCAGGCATAATGTTTTCAGGTTGTCTGTACGAACGTCCATGCGTCCGTCTCAACCTTGTGAACAAGATATCTTGAGGAAACACCTCAAGTGCGAACCAATGTTACTATAGTTTTTCATTAGTTTGACTTTATTTTGACATTGTTTTCAATTTCAGTCTAGTTTTATTACGTTTTTAAAGTGGATTTGCTAGTTTAGTTTATTTAGTTTTCTAAACCATTGGAACCATTATAAATGTGCTCATCCATGCTCAGAACTGTTCTGTATACTGTGGAAAAGAGCCTTTATACTAGTATACCATTAGGTGTTAGTTTAGTTTTTTTCTTTCTCTCTTTTTTTTTGCAACTGGTAGGGGTGAGATTCAAAAAGGTCAGAAAAAGTGTTATGTTAAAAAATAGAAAGATAACATTTCATATCCACCCAAAATACTAAGCTCATGTAATTGACAAAGACTAATACTAAGGACATGTCAGACTTCAGTTTGTTTTGTAAACAACACAAAATACAGCTTTCCTTTATGGAGGGAGCGTGGTGCTGTGTGAAGTCGGCACCGTCGGTATAGTTCTCCAAAAATCACACCCAGTGTGAAGTGAGCAGTGCTTTTTGAATTAATTCACCCTTTGTCAAGTCCCACCCCATGTCGCTTCCATAATAAAAACAAGACTTTTCATAGCCTCATTATTGCTATTTAAAGTACCAAAAGAAAAACATCTATGTGATATTAATAAACTAGACCAGGTCAACCTGGTTGTGCCAGACCCCCTGTCTGTCATCATCATTTATGACATCATGCCTTTTGTAGGCATGTCATCATCATGTCATCATCATATATACCCTTTATATAGAAAAGGGACAGACCGACATTTGCTTATGTAGGCCTACCCATTTCATGGGTCTGGCAAAAAGGAACAAAAGAGTACAGTAGTTACATTGCAAAACAGGGGGTTTCCCCCGAAAATACATGTTTTAATTAGTTTAATCCTCTGAAACAGGCAGAGGGCAGAGAGAGAGAGAGAGCAGTGCATCTTGGGTGACTCGCACTGACCAGGAAATTGTGGAACTATAGGCTTGCTCTCAACATAAAATGTATTTTAATTGTAATTCTGGCCATTTAAAATATATGTACCCAATCGAATATCTTAGTTACATCCATATCGTTCATGTGAACTAGATTCTTGAAGCTTATTCATTATAATTATCGAAATCGCTATGACCGCGCAGCACCGTACTGCGCCGCGGCCGTGCCGCACATCACCGCACTGCGGTGAAAGAATGAAAGGACTTTGTCCCACTGCATAACTCCGCCCCCGGTAGCAAAAGTGAATGATTTTTCTGGTTGGCCAGTCAGGGACCAATCAGAAGGCTGACGAAGGGTGAATTGTGAGCTCCAAGAACACACTGGTTGTCCCCACTTTATATTTATTCCGGCACTTTTTTGGCATCCTACTACTTCCACATTCTTTCGGCTAGAAAACTTTAACTTATTCTGCTTTACACAGTTATTACTGCTCGAATGCTTGCTACTATAATTTGTGAGGCCGTAATTCGTTTACGACCCACTATATTGGAATATTCCCCAGTGGTCTGGCAACGGTATAGTATCTTTCCCACTTTAAATAGACTTTAATGGTGTATAATTTAACTTTTTGCATAATAATTATTTTATTGTAGCTACATTTTAAATGGTCAAATTTTAGCAGCAGATTTTAGCAGTTAATTCAATTGATTTTTTCTTTAACGCTTTCTGACCCCAAAAGTCCAATGAATTCAATGGAATCTTTCTGTAACTTTTACTGTAGTGTAACCCCAAAGGTCCATCGAGTCCAAAGAAGAGTGGTGTGAGCTTGAGGATTGGTTAAGCTTGCCCCCTCCCCCTAAGAGCAGTTATACAGCATTCCCATAAATGGGCATGTCCTGCTGTGCAAAAATACACATGACATCATCATAAACCAATTATAATAAAGCTTACAAATGTTGTCAGACACCATATCAATTACATGGATATACACAATGTACACAACAGCACATTTTAGCAGGTAATTCAGTGGACCTTTTCTGTAACATATTTCGTAAGTGTAACCCCAAAAGATGATCAAAATTATAGCAGTTTTACTTTCGGGGGCCACTGTCAACATGTGAATTGTGTGAAAAAACAACAACATGGCTGCATCATCTTCACCAAACGAGATCATAACAACAACAACTCTGATCGGCTTGTGCGACGGGGATCTGGACGCCACACATTCTTCCTCTTTCTCCACCAACAAGATCGGGGGCCTGCCGGACCCTGTGCCCGCGGTGCGCTGGCAGCATCCCCGCTGCACTGCGTGCGAGGCTGCCCTGGTCCATGTGGTCCAGGTGTACTGTCCGCTGAGCTCATCTCCCTATCACAGGTGCATACATGTGTTGGCGTGCTGCAGTCCCTCCTGCAACGGCGGACGGGACACCTGGAAGGCTGTGAGATCCCAGTGCCTGGAGGCCGACGTGGAAGCAGCTGCGAAACCTGAGGCGGTGGAAGCAGTGAATGTTGTTCCAGCGAGCAGCAGCACGGACTGGTGTGAGGATGCTGATGACTGGGGCAAGGAGGATGAAGACCCCTCTACACACCCCCACAATGCAACACCTATACACACACTAGAGCCAGGGAGCACGGCCCCTACAGCTGTTGAGTGTGAAGTCAGCGAGCAGCTGGAGGATCTGAGAGTGAGTGACTCTCAGACCGAGCGGCGGTGTGTTCCTGTCGTCCTCCGTCCGTTCTACGTCAGCGTGGCGGAGGAAGATGACCTTTATGCACAGCAGGGGGATGTCTTGGAGCGCCATGTGCGGCGGCTGCTGAAGGAGTACGAGCGGAGAGAGGGAGTGCGCGTGGGGGAACTGGACGGCTGCGACGCCCCTGGCCGAGACGGAGAGAAGTACGAGAAGACCAAAGCCAGACACGGCGACACCGTCTTCTCCAGGTTCATGAAGAAGATCTCCGTGTGCCCGGAGCAGATCCTGCGCTACTGCTGGAACGGTAAACCTCTCTTCATCTCGGAGACTCCTTCCAACATGACCCAGGTGGTTCCCCGCTGTGGAAGCTGTGGAAGCCCCAGGACCTTTGAGTTCCAGCTGATGCCCGCTCTGGTGAGCCTGTTGCGGGCTAAAGACTCTAGCATCACCAAAGACTGTGACCCAGCGGCGGTGCTGGAGTTTGGAACCGTGCTGGTGTACACGTGTGGGAACAGCTGCTGGCCCTCTGGCTCAAGCAACACGCCTCGAGAAGAGTTCCTTTTCGTCCAAGCAGACCCGGACCAGAAATTGATCTCGAATATAATTTTGAAAAAAAAAGAGAAAAAAAGAAAGACGGCAACAAATAGTGTAAAACAAAAGCGATAGGCTTATGGGCTCGACTCTATGAGCGATGATGGCTTCTGCTGGGGAAACTGAACGACAGGGGCATTTCTGCCTAATAGACCCCAAGCTATACACGTCTCTGTCTTGTTGCCACCTGCAGGACCTGAGCACTTTAGAACAGCAAAAATGCTCAGTGCAAATTATTATCAAAAAGACCTACTTCTAGAAGTGGACGTCTGCGTCTGCCTAACCCTAACCCTAACCCAAACTTCAAATGAAGACACAAAAACCTGCCGACCCACAGTATTAACAAATCACTCAAAACAAAAACAGAACTAAGTGATAAATACTTGTAAACTTGTAAATTGACTTTGAGACGAGCCCCCAATTATGTTACGGCCCGGCCTCGGGGAGCCTTGGGTGCAACACAAAATGGACTCCCTCCTTCCCAGTCCCCAAACTAACCCACGTTAGCAGTGAAACCTCTAAATTACTGCAAAGGCTAAAATACAATCAAGACAATAGACTGGTGTGGTTTGAAGACTGGCGGGGAGGAAGACATCAGAGGGACTGGTGGAAGCCATCTTTATAGACATAGCCTGGTCACATGAGCCAATCACCAGAAGTAGCTCTACCTATTAATTAACCACTCATTCACACCATTCACACCAGCTGGTATTCACTCACTCCTCACCACTCACTCACAAAATGAGGGGGAAAAGACAGGGCAGCACAGAAATACATGTGACCCTTCGGTCATAACAAGCTGCAATTGGAAATCGCTAATGTGGTTGCCACAGTGCTGTGTTCTACCTGTAATGCATGTATACGTGTCTGCTGTCGGAAATGAGAATATGAATAGCGTCTGCCCTCGTGAACCTTTCAAAGTAGCGTATTTGATAGGCATTATGCACTGGTGTATGTATGCCCTGGCCACACAAATAGCCGCGGATCATAGATTATAGTATGCCCTCAAAAGAAAAAGTCTAGAACACACCACTGGGTTGCCATGACGCGAGTCACACTTGCGAATGAATTCTGTCTTACCATTTGAATTTTCCCCATTCAAGTTAATGGGGAAAATGTATTCACTAATACATTAATGGCCATATATGGAGATCTCTGGGTCAGTCCTTGCCTGGCTTAGCCAGACTATATACTATTGCAGTATCCTCTCCTTGTTTTAACATGGGTGGATTGTATAGCACCCATGTTAAAACACCTAACCTAGCACAGCTAGGTTAGGTCAGTTCTTGTCCCTTGTATGCCCATATATGGAGATCCCTGATGTCATCATTACTAAGCCGATATCTGGGAATGCCCATATATGGACATATTGTGTCAGTCTCATGTGGTCTATAATGACAGACATCTATGATGCCAGATGTCAGTCATCTCCATATTTGGGAAAAGTTAATTTTTGCATTTTCCCATTCAAGTCAATGGGGAAACTTAATTCACGAATAAATGTATCTTTTAATAATAGTTTAATAATAAATTAAGCTATACTAAAAGTTTGGCGGCTACGTGGCCCTCACAGTTACGTTGTACTGCGTAGTTGTGTACATGTAGGAAGGTGTTGGTTTTGAGCAACGAGTATAAATGGATGCATGTGGACAATTGGGTATGAATGCATAT
This sequence comes from Nannobrachium achirus, assembly GCF_963921795.1. Taxonomy (NCBI): domain Eukaryota; kingdom Metazoa; phylum Chordata; class Actinopteri; order Myctophiformes; family Myctophidae; genus Nannobrachium; species Nannobrachium achirus. The sequence continues at coordinate 36,267,613 of NC_137826.1, forward strand.
GGGCAGCTGTTGATGGAAATTAGCCCTGCAAGACCCGAATTAATTTCTACTGGCCCAAAAAAATCAAAAAAATCAGATGGTGTTGTAGGAGTCCTAATCACAGGAAAATGTAATATTAAAAAATTAATAATGTTTTTGTAAGGTTTTATAGCCATAAATCATAAATCATGCTCTAATTAGCATTTTGGGGATATTCTTCACAATAATAACATATGTACATGTTCTATACATTCTAATGATCACGAAAAACAATATTACAGGCATTTTACTTATGTTTTAGTGAGGAATATAGCTTCAGTTAAAAAGTGATTTGTTGTTCGTCCAGACGCTGGAATTTCAACTTCTCTGGGAGGTGTGAACTGTGAATGTCATTCTCTGTGGGGGGTATTTATATGCAAATATCGTGGCCAATGGCATTGTAATACTAAACAATAGGATTTAATGGTGATGTTAATGTGAAAAAAACAGGAAAACTAATTATAACATTTTAAAATGTTGCCAAAAAGCAACGCTGGGCCTTGCAGGGTTAGATAGCATTTGTTGTTAGATGTCATGGTTTATTGTCATGCTGTAATATAGGACAGTGTTTGTTGCAACATACAAATAAGACAGGAAATAGTACTAAAATGAAATGATATCCAGAATGACAGCATGTCAGTATGTAGTATGAACATTAACAGTGAAGCAGTAATTGGGAGCATCTGTGTGTTGTTTCAGGGGGAAATGGCAAAGATCTGTTGAAGAATGAAGGTCATTTGTCAGTATGCATCCAGATACAGAATAGCAAATGCAAAGTGTGTGATGTAGGTGTAGCCCCCACAGTTAGTACCAGCCATGAACCAGCGACAACAGTTCTGCAAATCGGGCTCAGCCCTATTAGCACGACTGGTTGTGCGTTGGACTGGCAAGTGGGAGTCCCGGGTTCAATCCCCGCTTCCGCATACCACTACAATCTGGCGTTGTCGGCAGGATGAGGAGCGTATCCTCGCGTGAGGGACAGGTCCACGTTGTGTGCGGCGGTCCGTGGCGTGAAGTGCGCAGGGCGCGCTCCAAAGATCAGGGGGTGATTGTAGCCCCCACAGTTAGTACCAGCCATGAACCAGCGACAACAGCCCTGCTAATCGGGCTCAGCCCTATAAGCACGACTGGTTGTGCGTTGGACTGGCGAGTGGGAGTCCCGGGTTCAATCCCGCTTCCGCGTACCACTACATAGGGAAAATAGAATCATAGTCTGAGAAGTGTCTCTATAGCAGTAGTAACATGTGTAATGTAAACAAAGGCTGTTTGAATGATTGTCTTAGGCTAATTAAAGGAGTTCGCTATAAACAATGTTGTCACAACAACGTCAGTAATGCGTAATGCCTTAGTCATTATCCACAATGACAATGTACAGCGCTGGCTCTATTTCCCCTGGAGAAGGCTGTGTAGAGTTGGCCATGAGAGAACACAGGTTGAGGCAAGCATAGCTCGTTCATTCTCTTGGCCCTGACCCTTATTGATGGTAACAGAGAAAGCTAATCGGATAGGGAACTGTTGTCTAATGAATGTGAAGGGAAGCTCATCACCTCTGTCATTGTGAGGTATTCTTGGGAGGAAGATTGTTTCACCCCTGTTTGTGCCTACTGCAATCTCACACTCAATGACTTTGTCCATCATTTGCATTACCACCTGGTGCCATTCTTGAGAGTGCATTCGGGACCTGCTTGCAGGTTTCTAATCAGCATGACTGCTGCGCCTACTTTCAACTTTAGGTTGTGATCAGGGATTCTAGAGGGGTTGACAATGTGTCCGTACACTGACAAATTATGTCCGTGTCAAATGTTAGATTCTCTTTTTTAAACATCATTATAATGTTCTTATTTTGATCAGAAGGCCCAATTACTGAATATCACATACAAAAGGAACCAAATCCATTTGTATACTCTCAAAGTTACAGACCCGTTAGGGTCATTGTGTTTCTGATAATAATTATTGTCCACTCATGTTGTGTCCGTGGCATAATTGGAATTTTCACAGCAATGTCCATCACAAGCCAATATGGCGATGACAACTATTGGCCCATTCCAACTACCAACACTGCAATAGACATGAGTCAATTTTCAGAATATTTTTAATACATCAAACAAAAACAAGGGTATTACATCAGAGGCAAAAGTCATTCAAAGCATAAAAAAAAGACAAATGACAACTTGTGTTCACTCACTGATATGAATAGGCCCATGTATTATAATATGAGCAAATGTTTCTATCACAAGAGCACCCTCTGGTGGAGAAAACAGAATAAAGCAGCCTTGCTGTACAAAGAATCAGCCTACAATGTCTTTTCCAAAGCGTTGGTTCCCAAACCTTTTTCCCGCGGGACCCAAACTTGAAACAATCATCTAGAAAATAGCCGATAGCGCTTTGAGCTTGTAGAGATATGTTATTTTCACTCTATTTGGATTTATTTTCCTGAAATCCCTAAAGATTTTTGAAAATCTTTTGAAGTAATAATGAAGAAGAAAAGTTAGGAAATGGAAAAAAAAGGACAGGAAAATGTGTATTTACTCAAGACCCATAAACATGGGTCCATGACCCCCAAAATGGGTCACGACCCAGTGTTTGAGAACCACTCTTCCAAAGCATTGTAGTCTGGGGTTTGATTGATGCTGCAAAGCAGAGCAGTAATGTAACATAAAGCCAGTGATGTCCTTTCCACTCTGTAACTGTATTTTTGGTAAACTAAAGTTGGTACATCATCATGCACAGCTTCGGAAAATTAACACAAGACATAGTTTGAACTGTTAACAACATTATCAATAGAAAATAACAATGCAAACTTCTGCACAAAATGCTTTTTCCCCTCCCTCTTAGGAGGGCAAGAAAACAGAAAATGTTACGTATTGCTTTTAGAAATTGTGGAAACTAAGGAGTCTACTGAAACTTTCTTTCTTTTTTTTAATATTTTTTCCTTTTTTGGATATTTTTTTCTTTCGTTTTGTTTTTCTTACATAAACATATAAAAGTTTAATTATAGATAGGGAATCCCAACATTTATAAAACTTTACAACACAATAATGAAATATAATAGTACCCATTTTGGTCTTAGAATAGATTACAGAGCTGCAGTGTTCAGTCATACAAAACAGCCAAAACAATAAAAAAGACTTCCTGTTCCTTCTCATGGAGGGATTGAACACCAGCTAACACCAACTGCGCTTTCAAACAACTTTAAAGCTACAATCTGGGACTTATTCTAATGGATAAAACATTACGTTTAATGTAAAATTATATTTAAGGAGTAGTTCACCCCCAAAATGATGATCACTCATGCTATGGAGACTTGAGTTCAATAATATATTTTTGTATTTGTCGCATTCCTAGGACAAAAATTGGATTATAGTAAATGTACCCCCATTGATTCTGGACCCTCATGCATTTGGGTCCAGAAAAAGATCTGGAATCAATGTGGGTACATTTATAGTAATCAAATTATTGTCTTAGGAATGCGACAAATATTATTGAATGCCATTACCCATGGCGTGAGTAATCAATAGAAAAAAAGTCATTTTGGGGGTGAACTACTCCTTTAATACAATATAACTAGCACATCTGCGGTGGTCAGAGGTGGTCTCCCTACTTTTATTGAGAAGTGTAGACCTTGGTGTCGGGTTGAAAAGATCGGACGCACCGCCATCTTTTTTTTGGTTGCAATTACCTCTCTGTTGGGAGAGAGGTATTATATACAACGGACATAGAACCTAACGATTGTAGCTTTAAAACTGGTGTGAACAAACGTCAAAAGGAACATTTGTATCAATAATTGATCTTTCGAGAGTATGACAGCTTGGAAGTGCCTAAAACAAGTAAACACAGAACTTTAACAGAAGGAGGGAGGAGGCTTATTACAAGACCATTCAAATTAATTTCTGGCAGTTCCGACATGGATATAAATAAAACTTTTTGTCAGCACTGACCAGTCGTATCTAAAAAACATAAAAGTCCCCTTTGACATGGAATCGACAGGACTTGGAAGCTGTGAACAAAAACAATTTACACGGCACCCTCCAAGTCAGCACATTGTCGACCATTTTCAAAATGGCTTCCAAGTAGTGAAGTTCTGTGTCCAGAACTGAGGTTCTGCCCCAGTTCTGGACAGGCTGGCAGGCTACTGTTGTTGGTCCATGATTTGTGCTCCCCTTTCATGGTCTCATGATTTGGTCAGAATGGTCGTGAATACTGCTATTCAAGCTATGCTCTCTGTGTAAGGTAGTAAAAGTTAAAGACGGACAATTCTTAGAAGGGTGACGAACAAGCAAATGTAATCTCCCTTTTTTGAGTCATAATGTAGACTTTCTCTCTTCTGGGGGGGGGGGGGAGTACATGATCACTTGGTGTCCCCTCGAATAGAGTTTTGGCCTTTTGACGTCTTCGCGCAACCAGCTGTTGGGATGAGAAAACTGGTCGCAGTTTTGTTTTACCTCTGGTGTGTGAAGCGTGGCGAGTTGATCACAGGAGTTTATTTGGCAAGTCTTCAGTCTTCAACTAACTGAAAAGGATGGAGATGAATGTTGAGAGAGGGCTGGTACAGTACGGCGGCTCTGACGACAGTGACACAATGGGGCAGATTGTATAGTCGATCGTCGTGCTATAGTCGAAGATTGTCCGGGGCTAAAGTACCGCAGTCTTGGCGGCACGCGTGTGCTTGTGGTGGTGGTGGGACAGTTCTGTGTGCGTGTGGTGGTGGTGGCGGGAGTGCTTGGCGGTGGCCGTCCGCGGCCTCTGAGCGATGTCGGCGGCGGTCTGCTCTGGGGGCGTGTTGCGAGCGTGGTGGTGGTGGTGGTGCTTGGCTGGCTGAGGCAAGGGGCTGCGCAGTGAGGGGGAGGCTGGCGACGAGGCCGAGCAGGCCGGGGAGGGAGGGTGGTGGTGGTGGGAGGGGGAGAGGGAAGGGGGAGAGTCTATAGCACTTCCATCTGAAGAAGTTGGGCTGGGACAACCTCTTCCTTGAAGGTAGCGAATGCACTTCTTTTTCCTCCTAGGAACAGTCAAGAGAGTTATCTGTGAATAAAGTGTAGAATGTCACCAGGGTTTACTTTTAAAGATGTGATGTCAACCTCTGAACCTAGAAAGCATATGGACCTAATTTCACACACATCGACGATGGTGGGGGCTGCGAGGCCAACAACTAACAGTTTGAGAGGTAGAGCCTGCACTATGACATTATGGAGAGAATCACTTTATTAGAAACACTGACAACGTTTGGATCCACTCTGGATCTTCTCCAGGTTGGTTTTCAAACTGCCTTCAGAAGATCCTGTGTGGATCCAAACGTTATGATGTTTCTAATGAAGTGATTCATTCTTGCCATGAAGTCAGAGTGCAGGCTCTCTGAACCTCTCAACCTAGACCACTGGTTCTCAACCTTTTGTCATTTCAAGGGACCTTTGGTAGGATCTTTATCTTTGGGGACCGCAATCTACGCTGTAAAGTCCTCAGTGCCAATTTAACTCAGAGAGAGTACAAATGGAACCAAACACGCTCTCCAGAGTTACAGACGCATATGGGTGGATTTGGATTGGTTACTAACTATCAGTCATTTAGCTGGGGACCCCCTGTGCCCCTGGTGGTCCCCTGACCCCACGTTGAGAACCAGTGACCGTTGTAGACCATTATTGGTGTACAGAATGGGTTTAATGCAAACAATATGATCTGGCAAATTACGCTGATACTGATATCAGCATCATTTAAATGTATTGATTTATTTTAATTCATATCAACGTGGATTAGATGATTTGAATAATATAACGTATGTATGTAAATAACATGACCATTGCAGGAACGTTTATACATTGAACCATTTTGTCGTTGTTGGATGGAAACCTTGTATGTCCAAAACCGTTAGTTTGGTATTTATCATCTAAAAAATGTACTAAACTAGTGAAAACAGCCGATCTACAAGCACACACATTGTGTGCTTGTAGATCTGCTGTTTTCACTAGTTTTGTGCGACGGCCTTGTATGATGAAGCAGGGCTTTGCTTTACCTAAAAACGTGCACATTTGAAACTTGGAGATACAAGGTTTCTGCCCGACAGTGATGATTTATTCTTTGGATGTTTTTAATATCCATGCACAGTGATTCCCTTTATTTATATTTTTTTACCCCCTGTTGTTGTTATTGTCTAAAGATCAAGTTAGTTGTTTTTAACTTGAAATTGTGGTTTGTTTTTTTGGTCCCCCCTTCTGGTACTATCCAGAAACCGAGGCAATAATTTCACTGGAAACAAAGCAGGCTTGTTGCACTGCTGAGTACAGCATCAAAGACGTTAACAGGATCCACGCTCATTACCAGAATATGATATGACTCACTGGCTGTCACCGCAAAGGGAAGGCAGCTAGCCCATATTTTGATAGAGAGAGGAAGAGAAAGGGGAGAGAGAGAGAGAGAGAGAGACTAAGACAGCAAAAGAGAAAGTGTTCTCTAAATGTCATAGTTCACCATCAAACGGCACCACGGGCCGCACCACATGAATGGAGGAGTGGAAAGGCAGATGCACGGCATAATGGCGTCGTCAAAGTGCAGCGCTGCAGCGAAGTGTGAGAGCGTGTGAGTGTGTACGCGTGCGCACGTACTGTATGTGCGTGCGTGTGTGTCTTGCTGTGGTGATAAGGATTTGCGTCAAACCACACAATCACCCACCCCTTTGTTGTTGTCTCCAACACACACACACGCACACGCACACACACAATCAAACACATAGATTTCCATGACGTGATGACGGGGGAAGACACCCTGTGACAGGAAGGGGTTGCTACGGTGCACAGCTAGCAACGTTAGGACCGTGTTTCTACACGACTACACTCATTTCTGCAGAATATATCCTAAGTTAATGCATAAAATGTGACTTTAACCTGTTGGTTCTCAAAGTGGGGTCCAGGGGCTGCACTGGGTTCCAGGGGGTCCCAAGCTAAAGTAGTTCAAGGGATAGTTCATCCCCCATGGAGACTTGAATTCATGCATATTTCTTTCTTTTTTGTTCTTTTTTTCTAAGCAAATAATTTGAGGAGACTCTTTGTGTCTCCATAGAGAACAAAGCAGGCTCTTTGTGTCTCCATAGGGAACCACTGCCGGTCATCAAAGTATTGGCTTAGGAATGCAACAAAAACAAATAAATATCCATGAATTCAAGTTTTCATGGGGTGACTTGTGCGCGGGTCCATTTGGTTCCAGTTGTATACTCTCAGAGTTATGGGGGTCCTTGAAATGAGAACATTTGTGGTACAACAACAGTGGTAGAGTATATTTATACAATATACTGTAACATTTGCAGTGGTCTACCTACCCTTCCACTGGTCTAATGTAGGACACCTACTGGTTGACGAGCGGTACTGTCTGATGCTCATACGTGAGATATCTCCTGGCCAAAAGGGGATTGATTGTGGTACATATTTGTCTTTCATGGAGGTGATCCCGGGTTTGAACCCTGGGTAGGACATAGTACTTACAGTACGGACGGGTATATTTAACCCCAAAATAGAATTTAACAGTGTGGGGTGGTGAGAAACTCTTCCACTATAGAATTATTAATGATCATTGTATTGCTGTAATTCTTTATATGAGTGTTTTTCATGTTTGTTATTTATACGGTGCAGTGTTAAACTACAACATGGATGATGGGAGAGAAGGGTGATATGGGATGGGTTAAGCACTGGTGGCTAATGGCTAGTTGATGCTTTGTCGAAAAGAAAAAAAAAAGCATCGCTCAACAAACAAAATGTATTTTCAACAGAAAAAACATTTTGCAGGAGTGACTTTTTTTCCTCACACAATCATGAATTATGCTTTTAAGGTTGCATGTGTGACAAGGTTTTGTGAAACTATGGAAAACCCTGTGGAAAAGTATGGATTATGGGCATGTTTATAGATGCTGAGCAGTAGCCTATTTATCGCCACTGTCGGTAGAAACGTTTTATGTCCAAAATTGTAATTGTGGGCCTGTTAAACTCCTTGAGAGTCTAACAGTGATTACGTTCTGGGCCTATATTATATACTGCAAATACTTGCAGTCTAATCCTCTCTTTCACTTTTCAGCAGTGATGTATTGGCGATTTAATGTTTGGGGCCACACTAATTTAATGACGTCTCACGCACGTCGCTTAAAGGAGTAGTTCACCCCCAAAATGTTTTTTTTTTTCTATTGATTACTCATGCCATGGAGACTAGAGTTCAATATATTTTTTGTTTTTTGTCGCATTCCCAAGACAAAAATGTGATAACAATAAATTTACCCCCATTCGTTTCGGAAACGGGTCCCCATCCGGAATCAATGGGGGTAAATGTACTTGAATCACATTTTTGTCTTAGGAATGTGACAAAAAACAAAAAATATTATTGAACTCTACTCTCCATGGCATGAGTAATCAATAGGAAAAAAAAAGTCATTTTGGGGGTGAACTACTCCTTTAACACCCACTAACTGGAGTTAGCAGACCGTTGCTATGCATCCAGGCTTGCTCCTAGAATATGTTAATGCCTGATGGTGTGACACTACAACTTTGTTGAGGGGTGAACGTTCACGATGTTTTACATAGATGCATGTGCGTGTAGGGCTGTCACGATTATGACATTTTATATGACAATTAATTGTCACTCAAATAATTGCGATTAACAATTTAATTGTGTTTTGGTCATTGACAATTACATTTCTGTTTGGCTTGTAGGCTTTGAAGTTGCACATGACAGATATGACACATAACCTAAATATACAAAGAAATGAAGGACATATTTGACAACTTTACACTTTAAAAAGAACATTGATAGTGGAAATAGCCGATCTACAAGCTCACAACGTAGATCTGCTATTTCCACTATTTTTTTAAATGTTTGAACATATATATATACATTTTTCAACGATTATGACGACGTGACAAATAATTGCGATTAGACGATTATGTAATAATTGTGACAGCCCTGTGCGTGCTCCTGATTAAGATTGACACGACCAATACAACACTGCTTTTCAGGGTCTGTAAGAATGAAGCACCTTAAAGAATCTTAAAACTGAATTAAAGAAACAAATGAATCAAACAATTTGATGAAAATGATTCCATATACTGTGATCTGATTCCATCTAATGCATTACTCCCCATTAATGATATTTCTTGCAGCGGGTTAGAGACAAAAGGGGCGTGCAGAGAGAGATGGATGGATGGATGGATGCAGGGGAAGGAGGGGTGCATGGGAGAGCAAGGAGCGCAGTGAAAGACGGCGCTACAGGGGTTGTGCGAGGGAGAGGTGGGGGGTTCGGGTGGTGGTGGTGGTGGGGGGGCGTCTGGTACACACCTGCAAGGACCGCACCAGTCCGTTTGTTGGTTGAGACCGAAGCGAGCCCGGCATTTCTTAGGGGAGCCCGGGTCTGAACACAATGCACAGCATGCACAATGGAGGAGAAATACAGAGAAAGAGAGAGAAAGAGAGAGAGAAAGATGAGTAGAAAGATGATGAGGAAAATGTTAACATTGATAGATAGATAGATAGATAGATAGACAGATAGACAGATAGACAGATAGATAGATAGATAGATAGATAGATAGATAGATAGATAGATAGATAGACAGATAGATAGATAGAAAGGGAGAGACCAGAGGCTTGTCAGAGCAGAAGCATTGTCAAAGCGGTCAAATCAGAAGCCATCAAACAGAACCGTTAAGCTCGCGATCTCCACTCCATTGCACGGCGGTGTCGCTTGTAGGGATGGGACGATATGAAAATGTCAAATCACGATTATTGTGACAAAAAGAAATCGTGATTTACAATATTATCGCGATAATCAAAATCCATTATCCTCGGGTGGAACATTTGCCAAAAAATAGCAGATCGGCAATTTTTTGCAAAAGACATTTGATAGAGAGAGAAAAAAAAGACTATTAAGTAAGTATATTATAAGTACCTTTTACCAATTATAGAGGGTTTAAGTGGTATCGGATATATGCATGCATGATGGAGGACGATATGATAAATGAAATCTCCATGATACGATTATAGTGAGTGTTTTTATAAACGATAATATCGCTTATCGTCCCATCCCTAGTCACTTGCTGCGGACTGCTCCGCAACTCTCTTCCAGCTAAAAGAACCGATCTACAAACTAATGCGTACGAGCAATGCGACATTTTGTCAGCTTAAAGATCTCTCCTCAGCAGCAAGCGACACCATCGTGCGGCGGAGTAGAAATCAGGCATTAGTCGCAGAGGACATTAGCAGTAAAAAAAACATCGACCTTCATGACGACCAGAACGACAGCCACACAGAGAACACAGAGCCGTTTTAAAACACCCACTCATCCGGGAAATAGGCTGGCATAGACAGAGAGAGAGACACACACACACACACACACACACACACACACACACACACAGAGGACAGCCATGCTTTCACTCAGTTAGTATACGCTTTAAGAAGGGTTTCACTTTTCAGGGGCAAGGCCGCAGAAATCTGAACTCAATACCAAAACCTTTAATAAAACTGGTGATGACACATAGGGCTGCCCCTCAGATTGGAGTCAAAAGTACAGTAAAACCCCTGGGTGAGGAAGGAGAAACGGCTGTGAACTCCACCACAACAAGAGCTTGGAAGCTGGAATTCAAAGCTGCATTGTTGTTGTTGTTTGTCTCTGTAAATATTAAGCCATTACTTTAGATAGGTTTCAAAGTGTTCGGTAGGTGAATTGTTACCTGTGTTGGAGTCCTGTTGCTTCTCTCTTTTTCTTCTTTTCTTCTTACCCTGAAAGAACACACATACACAGTCAACCTCAGACAGTTGACTTGAACACTGACAGACACAACCAAGCTTCTTTTTACACACTAGTAGCATGATAAGTCGCTTGGCTTTTTCGGCGAGCGACTCTGTGTTGTGACTCGTGCCAGGGACGGAGTATGTTAAGTCAATACACATTGTACTAGCCAAGGCCTGTGACGATGAGCTGTCAGGCTGTTTAACTGCTAACCTGAACAAGTATTGAACTTTGTGCTTTGTGTCTGATTGGCTCCTTGGGATGTCTCTGTTAATACCTGCATATTAATATGGGAATGTTCAGGGTGAGACCATGTCAGTCTGACATGAAACGTGTTTTGTGTGACTGTCTCTGGGAGTAAGAGCCTCCTTAGGGCGAGATTGTGATGGGAGACTGTACGAGGTAAACATCAGTGTCAGAGCTGTTAGTGTGAAGCCACTGATGCTGAAGTGGAGCCTCATGAAGGATGTGGGTTCAGATATCTAACGCCTACGCTACAATGTCTATTTTTCTGCCTAGCCGACAGTATTGTCTGTGTGGTTACGAGTTCTCTTCTCTTGCAACTGCAGCTCTCAAAAGCATTGTGTCTGCGGACGTAGGTGTGTGTGAGTGTGTATGTGTGAGTGTGTGTGTGTGTGTGAGTGTGAGTGTGTGCCTAAAACTCGTAGGAGAAACCCTCCACAGTTGCGTGGGCGATTATGTGGAACTTCGCTTCCTGTTTTGCTAGCGGGTCACGTGGAAATTTTGTTTTTTTCTACCATCTGTTCATGATTCAAGAAGGTTTGCAGAATTTCAGCAGAACTAACATTATTTTAAATATCAGATAATTTAGATATTGATTAGATACAGATGTAGCCATTATGAAGGCCCCACGTTGAATCTGGTAGCGCTACTAGTGTTCAAAAAAGTTAAATAAATTCGATGCTGTTCTGTTTACACTACAGCTGTTAGTACAGTGTAGCAGTAACTAAAATAATAATACTATTTAAGAACTGGCATCACTGGCCAAGTTATTCAAAGGTAAGCTACATTTAGGATGGGAGATTGTGTACATGGCTTGTGCAGCAATCATAAACCTCCCTTTTGTTATGGGATGTTATGTTAGCTCTAATGAGATGGGGGAAGACCTCCATTCGTCGTTGACAACGACGATATATATATCATATGCCATCGTTATGTAGCCTACGCATGTAAATGAAACAAGATCAACGTCCGTAGTTCACATTTTCTTTTTGGTCTACGTTGAACAGAGAACGAACCACAGAGCAAAGCCACAGTAGCTAACAGCATTCCATGCACGATTTTCATAGCTGCCGTAACTTCTACACTCTTTCTGCACAATGCACAGTTCAGCCCAGCCAGATATATGGCCACCCAGTCCACAAGAGAGGGGAAAGGACAGTATAGCCTTACTAACTGCTTCCCCACACCCAAGGTATCTGGTTTAAATGCAAAGCAAAAGCACCCTCTGTAGCTACCAGTGCACCGTTCAATATTTTTTTTGTCTCAGACTAAGCATGTCCTTGTCAGCGTGCTGCATTCGTGTACAACTAGAGAAATGTAAAGCATTTCTGAACAAGAGCCCAGTCTCAAACAGCAATCACCATAAGTATACTGTTAGTGTTTAAGGGGAAAGAGAAAAGCCCTCATTTAAAAAACCCTGTTCAAAGAGGAGGAAAGCCAAGCCATGCTATCTTGCCGATCGTTAATGAAGCCATGAGTCTAAAGAGTGTTTCATCAAGGTCTTTCAGGAGGACGTCACAGTCCAACACCCGAGGGCTCTTAACTCCCCACACCTACACAAGCTATTAAGAATTAAGAATGCCATGTTTAACTGATAGGGTCAGAATTCCCGCTGCTAATCGAAAACCCCATTGGCAACCACTCTTGTCTGTGCGTAATGGTTTTTTAACCCAATAAAACCAGGCAAAGCATCTGTGTCACTTTAGAGTTTTTGCGTTAGCTATTCAAAGAATAGCAGACAGACAAGCTATCTGCTACTTTTTGAACATTTTGATTTAGAAGAAGGCATTTGTAGAAATGGCCTCGGGTCTTAATGGGTTAAAAAAAGAAGAAAAAAAAACTGACGTGTTTGCTTTACAGGTCAAACGTAGCACCCCTAGGCGCATGCAGCTATGTAGAGGGGCCTCTGTAGCCTGACAGGCACCCTTTGACCCGCACCCCACCCACCCACCCCCTCCCCGTGCAAAAGTATGGAGGCATAAAGCAGCCGTAAGACGTGTCCCTACCCAATCAGCTTTACCGTTTCCCCCTGCGACCCCGTTACGGCCCACCGTCTGTAAGAGTGCAACAGCAAACTGACACGTCAGAGGCACACACACACACACACCACACAAGTCACAGCAGTTTTCTTTTTACAACAGCTAGCTATAGCTTTATCCTCGTTCAAAAAAACACCCTAAAGGAGTGCCAGTGGCAAAACACAAACAGGACCTCGTACGTTTTCTAGCTTGCCACCAGAAAGCACCATCCCCACCCTGTGCTGTGTTCTATAAATATATATATATTGTCGTTGTCGGGTGGAAACCTTGTATCTCCAAGTTTCAAATTTGTCCGTTCTTTCGCAAAGTAAAGCCCTGCTTCATCATACAAGGCCATCGCACAAAAGTAGTGAAAACAGCCGATCTACAAGCACATAACGCCGCGGTGCGAGGCGTTGTGTGCTGTTTTCACTAGTTTAAATCATTTTTAAAATGATAAATTCAAAACGAACGTTAAGGACAACAACGATATATATATATTTCTCCTGGATTAATGATGATTTGTATTGTATTGCACATCCTGATTATGAATTGAACACATAGGACCACAATGGGAACAAGCTCAGGTCTTTTTGTGTTATCCTTTTAGCATTGCTTGTGTAATTGCACTTGCTTGTACTGTTTGCAATTTGTTAATTAAGGGTGCCTGTTAATAAAGTATTCAATCAATCAAGCTAGCCAACATAATTTGTGAATTCAGAGAGACCCTTGCCTACCAAACAGGCTCACGTTCATAATTGGGAAACCCTCAAGTTTAATTGCTAGACGATGATCATCGCTGCGGATGGAAGTGACATTTGCTGTAGGTAGTAGGTACCATTGTCCATTGTCCCCGCTTTCTCTATTTCCATTTATTCCTACTTCTGGCTCTAAGTGCTGTTAATCCTGCCCTGTTTCGCCCGTCATGCCTGACTTACCAACCTGTCATTACGTCCCCCTTCCCCGCTAAGAGGACCACAATGAGAAACAAGCCTTTGGGCTTTTATTGTGCATTTTATCCTCGAACAATTGTGTGTAAAAAGGCCCGCATGAATGCAAATCGTGCATGCAACTTTTTGTTACTGTCAAATAAAAAAAACGTAACCCCCCCCCCGCCCCCACTCCAACCGGGAGCAGACCCTCAGCCTATGAGAACACCGGCCAAGTTGGCACGCTATGAATCGACAGCGTATAAACCCATTTAGGCCTCCAATTATTTAATGCTTTAACTATTGAAAAATAGCAGGTCTACAAGCTCGGCATTTGAGTTTGTAGATCTGCATTTTTGAAAAATCGTGATTTCTTTTTTGTAAGTCTCTGAATATATCTTTTTAAAGGCGAACATTTGTAACTCAAATATTTGCTTCTGGGTCGTCCCTGGAACAACACATTTTGAGATAGGGGGGTCCGCGGCCAAATACATGTAATTTTGGGGGGTCCTTGACATGAAAAAGTTTGAGAACCACCGATTCAGAAGAAGGATTTAGATAGACATTTATAGAATCGGGTCAAAAAATATTCAAAGACTTGCAAACTATAATAACGTTCACGATTTTTCAAAAATAGCAGATGTACAAGCTCGCAGCGCGGCACTCGGTGCCGCGCTGTGAGCTTGTATATCTGCTATTTTTCAATAGCTAAAGCATCAAATAGTTCTAGGCCTAAATGGCATAGTAGCGTGACATGTTTTTTCGACTGTTAGAGGAACAGGAAGGGGCGGGGCTTACGTAGTTGTCCCGGGCCGACCAACTGGGGTAGAGCTGCATGTGGAGCTGTCTCTCCTTCCTGGCCAGCTCGTAGTACTTGGCCTGCTCCTCCCTGGTCAACGCGTGCCACTGGGTGGGCGGACACACACACACACACACACACACACACACACACACACACACACACACACACACACACACACACACACACACACACACACACACAGTTAGTTATTCGTTATTCACAGAGGCACAGGTGCGCTGGTACAGGGGCTGCACCGCGACTCAGCGTGTCACGTATGCCTTGATGTGTTACAAATGTTTGTATATATGTTTTGAATACATGACTGCTGTGTCGTAAGACAAATTTCAGTGTGAACTGACAATAAAGTACTATATCATATCACATTTGTACATTTGGGACGTTTCTCAAAATGGGTCCTTGTTGTTGAGGGGGGTTCCGGGGGGACCCTCAAGCAAAAAAAGAAGGGGACAGTTTTAAAGCGATGGTTTAACCCCCCCAAAATGAGTTTTTGCGACCGTAGGGAGCAGTTAGTATCAAAACCTGCGCCTCATGTCACGCTCCATATATGGCCATTCATTTATTAGGGAATTAATTTGACTTGATTTGGAGAGAATTCAAACGCTTACCATTTACCATTTGATGTGTTGTGGATGCCGGCAGCCTTGTGGAGGCACCAGTGTGTGTTTGGAAGATGTGACCATATCTATGTTTTCCAGGTGTTGTCGGCACCAGTGGTAGACTATGTACTTTATGCACAGTACAGATTTACAGCTTTCTTTACTTTATCAGAGACAAATGGCACCATCTGTCCCACATATTGGAGACAAATGGCACTGTCTGTCCTACATAGACAAGAATTCATTTTCAAGTGTGACTTGCATCACGGCAACCACACTTGCAAATTAATTCTGTCCTTGTCCCTTTCATGCCCATATATGGAGATCCCTGATGTCATCAATATTAAGCCCATATCTGGGAATGCCCATATATGGATGGACATATTGTGTCAGTCTCATGAAACACCTGTGTGGTAAATGTTGCCCCAACGCAAGTCACACTTACAAATGAATTTTGTCCTTGTCCCTTTTATGCCCATATATGGAGATCGCACCTTAAGGCGAGGTCGCTTGTCGCCATTAGGGCGTCTTACTCGTATTCTATCGATTACTTGTAGGCTCTTTGTGTCTCCATAGGGAACCACTGCTGGTCATCAAGATTATTGGCTTACGAATGCAACAAAAACCAAAACATATCCATGAATTCAAGTCTCTATGGGATGAGTAATCATAGAAAAAGTATTTTTTTTACAGTATTTCTTTACAGTATCATAATCATACGCAAGTGTATGTGTGTGTGTGAGCGTGAGCGTGTGCGCGTGTGTGTGCGTGTCCTCACCCTCCGTCCCAGGATCTGGTTGATGGCGGCGCTCTCCTTCAGCGTGCACTCGGCGATGACCTTTGCCCTCATCTCCTTCATGTACAGCATGAAGGCGTTGAGCGGCTTCTTAATCACAGGCTTCTTGGGCTCCTTCTCTCGCTTCACCTCCACCTGGGGCTTACTGAGAGAGAGAGAGAGAGGGAGAGGGAGAGGGAGAGGGAGAGAAAGGGAGAGGGAGGGAGAGAGGGAGAGGGAGAGGGAGGGAGAGAGAGAGAGAGGGAGAGGGAGGGAGAGAGAGAGAGAGAGAGGGAGAGAGAGGGAGAGAGAGGGTAAGTAAGTACATTGTATTTGTACAGCACTTTTCGCAGAGATAACTCATAAAGTGCTTGACATACAACAGAAAAGCAGAAACAAAAAAAAAAACAGTCAATTGAAGAAACAGAACAAAAACACATAGATGTACAATGCATCTTTGAAACAAAACAGCAGATACATTTCACACCTGGAGGAGAAGCTAAATAACTTTCCCCAAAAGCAGAAACAATATTTTTAGCTGGTTCTTAATTTTTTTTTTAGACAGACTCTGCGGCTCTCAGGGAAGAAGGATGGAGGGAGGGAGAGAAAGAAGGTGGCAGAGACAGGGAGGTAGAGAGAAGGAGAGAGGGAGTGATGGGACAATGGGTGAGGGAAGAAAGAGAGAGGGAGTGCAGTGGAGGACAGAGGAGATGGAAAAAAAGAGATGGAAAATGCAAAGAATAATAATAATAAACCTTTTGTTTGAACCACTATTCTGGGGGGAACGTTTGCTTAAAATAGCAGATCTACAAAGTCACAAAGTGTCGCAAACACGCTGTGATCATCTATGTTTGGCAAAGATATTCCCCATGGGAACGAGGTCAACATGAAAAAAAGAAACAAGAAATATTACACTTTTAAAGAAAAATTAAATGAAAGGATATGTTTTTGCTTGCTATTTGTTTTGTCCATGAATTGAATACCAAGGACTTCCGACGTAAAAAAGACTGTAAAAGGAGTTATTTGGGATGCTCCTTTTAGGCAGGGTGTTTAACTGTACTTGTACTGTACTACCTGTTTTTATTGTATTGACTATACTTGTACTGTTCTCCATTTTTTGTCTTATAAAATACTCAATCATATGTTGTCGACAGGTCAACACAAACCCAACAAAACAGGCAAAACTAGACGAAGACCAAACACTAATGACAAAGTGGAGGACCAAAGACGCTTACATGTACATGTTTCTGTCGTACTGGTCGTGATGGTGCTCCTGGTGTTTGCCTGAAGGGGGCACTATGGCAGGGTGGGGGATCCCTGTGGGGTGCATGCCTGACGGGCCCAGCATCAGAGAGTGAGAGAACCTGGAGGGAGGGAGAGAATACTTCAT
Organism: Nannobrachium achirus; assembly: GCF_963921795.1. Lineage (NCBI taxonomy): Eukaryota > Metazoa > Chordata > Actinopteri > Myctophiformes > Myctophidae > Nannobrachium > Nannobrachium achirus. The sequence goes on from NC_137826.1 coordinate 36,285,158, forward strand.
CACAAAGGATCTTGTTATCTTTCTTTAGCTGCAAGGACAAAAGGACAAAAAAAAGCGCCGAAGCATGTCTCTGGCCTTTAGCCTACATTGCGCAGTGAGCCTGTAAGCATTGCTACCCCGCTAGTGTGTGTGTGTGTGTGTGTGTGTGTGTGGGGGGGGGGGGGCACAAGTCATGACACACGCACACAATCTCAATTTAAAAGCATGTGCCTCACTCAGAAGCTGTATTTCTCAAACTTTTACATTTCAAGGTCTACCCTTAACTCTGACAGTGTACAAATGGAACCAAATCCATTTGGTTCCATTTGTACACTGTCAGAGTTACAGACTTGTATGGGCCAATTTAGACCCCCATAAAGGAACCCACAAAGTCCCTGGAATCCACTTTGAGAACCAATGCTCTATCCAACACTAGAGGGCACCCTTGCCACACAGAGGGAGCCGGTGGATGATGCTGCTGACTGAACATGCTTTCATCCCAGTGAGGCTTGGCACTGTGACTTAGTGTCTTTGATGAGGTCTGTTCAGTTATGTGATGGATGTCTGTTATCTGGGCGCAGTGGGATGAATAAGAAATCATCAACCGCTTGGACCAGTGTTTTGAAGGGAAAAAAGGGCACTCACAGCGGTAATGAGACTAGCCATTCTGATTAGTCTAAGGAAGCAGACGACCATTTTTCCTCGGCGACGCGCCGCTTACTGAAATCAACTCCACGTTGCAGTCAGTCCTGCCTGCCTCTCTCTCTCTCTCTCTCTCTCTCTCTTGATGCGTCCGTCTCTCTGACAGGGGTGTGATAGATGTTTGATGACTTTTAAACCAGATCCATACCCCCCCCTGTTAGGATTTCATAGCTGATGGTCGGGCCCATGTCACCACCACGGGTTATCCAGTTTCACAAACAGTGGGACCCGGGTGCCACAACAGAGAGCCTGACTGATTGAGGAAGGAGGCAGCGCCGGCGGCCTGTCGGCCCCGCAGCCGTTCTTCAGCATCTGTCTCCTCCTTTCAGCCACCAGCGTGCAGAGCAGCTCAAAGAGGCACTTACCGCTCTGCACGTCTAGGTGTGCGGTATTAAACCCATTAGGATCAGTAGTTTTAAAACTTTTTGGGAGATCCCCAGAAGAGACAATTTGTGTTATTATTCTGAATGTGTTCAAACACTTTCAAGATTCTTCAAAAAGCATGTCACAATGTGACGTGATGTTAGTCTTGTGAATGGCTAACGTTAAAATGTAATGGGTTAACTGCAAATTGCCACTGTCGGGCAGAAAAACTCCACAACTCACCTTTTTAAGTTTTTTGTCAATGAATGCCCTACTTGGACGTTCCAATGTATCACGCAAGCTTGTAGAACTGCTATTTTCACTATTTTGGAGATTGTTATTTTTTATTTACTTTGTGGGTTTTATAAATACGAACCAATAAAAAGCATCAACAAGAGCATTGTGAACTATATTGGATCCATTGGTTCTTTTTTACATTTCTTGAAAAATAATGTGTTTGCATTATCTCCACCATAGGGTCTCCTAAGCTACAACAGATGTAATAACAACTTTAGCTCACAAACACAAGCAAGGACATATCAATGCATTCAAAAGCTCAGCACACGCACACACACACACATTGCACACTCAATACTGCTGCTCCAGTATGAGACACGACGCTGGCATGGCCTGGCATGGCCTGGCACCACAAGGAGCGGGCATAGGAGCTGTGGAGAGGCCATGAGAAGGACCTGAATGCAGGTTGGAGTGGTGGGCACTGTATGGCGAAGGCTTTTTGCAGGTTGAAGCAGCTCAGCTCTTGGCTTATTTCGTGGCGCGCTCTTTTTTACTTTGAAGTCTGGTTTACAACACACAGTATGTATATGTAATAAGTAATGCATGAACATGAGCAGAAAACAGCAGCAACGGATTACGTGTGTGTTGTAAACCCAACATTCCAAGTGAAGCATATTATATCCCAGCTTGGCTCTGGTTTAGCCTGGCTTGCTTGGGCCCGGCTGGGTGCGGCATGGTGCACATTAACAGTACCTGGAGTAAGAGGAGGTGCTGGGGAGGTTGGAGTTGTAAGGTGGCCTGAACCCACAGGAGGACAGGGCAGGGTAGACTGGCTGGCTCTGCCTGCCACAGCACAGCAGAGGGGAGAAGATGGCCCAGCGCACGTCAATAACAACTCCAACACATTCCATTGAGTTACAAAAACAAGATGGGATCTAACATCGCTAACAGCTTCCCCCCCGAGGGAATTTCTGACGTCATACTTATGATCTCAGTCGTGCCCAAATGTGGAGTAATACGGATCGCCCCTTAGGAGCCACCAAGTAAAAAAAAAAAACAACAACATTTTGTTAGCCTCAGAGGAAGCCAATTGAAACCAAATCAATTGGAAATAGTATTCTGCTTCGCATTGTCCATTGAGGGACTAAAGATGACTATGACACATGGCTTTGTCATAGTCTACACAATGCAGTTATGTACACAATGCAGTTCAGGCTCTGGTGATTGTTTTTCATTCTTGATGGAATTAAGCCTTACATCACCGTCAGCGTGAGTCTGTATATAAACCAGTAAGACTCCCTAATCGGGAGATAAGCGACCGTTGGTCGCTTATCTCCACAATCTGTCGGTAGATAATGCCGGTCTTATATAAGGGTCATTTGTGTACGGTGTGATGTCATACTGATGTCAGCAGTGTGATGTCATACTGATGTCAGCAGCTATGTCTCTATATATGGAGTTATATGTTGTTCGTGTCCAAATATGGGGCTTGTGAGGTCAGACTTAGTGAGATTCGTCGGTTATCTCCATATATGGAGGGATGTAGAGTAAAAAACATGGTTGCTATGGTAAACAGTTGGTTGCTAAGGTAAAAAAAAAACATGGTTGCTATGGTAAACAGTTGGTTGCTAGGGTAAAAAAATGGTTGCTATGGTAAACAGTTGGTTGCTAGGGAAAAAAAACATGTTTGCTATGGTAAACAGTTGGTTGCTAGGGTAAACAGTTGGTTGCTAGGATAAAACCATGGTTGCTAAGGTGGTTGCTAACGTACACTAACAGACCAGCAACAACAGACTGTTGCCACAGCAACGTACACAAAGGTTTGTGTACACATGTGGTGTGATGTCATACTGATGCGGAGATATGAGCAGGGCAAAGGTGTGACGTGTGACGTGTGACCGACCGACGGACGGCCGGTGGAGGTTTTGATACTAAACTGCGACCTACGGTCGCAATTAAACCGGATGCTGTCTCGGACAAAACCGCTGAAGTCAAAACAGCCATAATAGTAGCGTCCGGGTGGTGCAGAGGTCAAACATTCGGCAAACACCGCAGAGACCAACCAGCGGTCAGGCCCGGCCCGGCCCGGCCCGGGCACGCCAACTTTCATGTCCTTGTCACCGCACTACAGTCCTGCATGTCCTCGCGCTGGTTGGCGAGGCGCCTGTTGTTCAGCCTGTTCCACGGGAGGGGAACTGGGGGAGATGGTGTGAACCTTCGTTCTGGATCCACTCCTCCTGTGAAACTCCTTGCTGTCCGCTGAAAACAAGTGGCTGGTGACTTCATGTGCGTACGAGGAAGCACGTTGTTTTCTAAACCCTCCTCAGGCCAACAGAAGGCGGTTCGGTTAGCAGCGACAGGGACCACAGTAGTACACTTCGTGAATTATAACTAAATTGAGAGAAAAGTAGTAGTTGTTTTTGATTGGATAATGTGAGCTATCTGGTTGAACTCTTCAAGCTAGTCTCTATTAAAACAGACAACAAACCCTCACACCTATCGAAGCCACAGTTTCTTGTGTCTTTGTATATATATACTGTCCATACTGATACAGCTGATACATGTACACTAGTAGTGTGCCTCCCCCGTAACCAGAGCCCTAGACCTAAGCTCTGTATGTGACACACAGCATACTGCTAGTATCAGGGCCTGCTGGGGCCAAAACCATGGGAGGGACAGGTAACGCATGAACGCACACGCACACGCACACACACACACACACACACACAGAGAGAGAGAGAGAGAGAGAGCTGTGGCATATAGTTGGGGGTAGGGTGTGTAAACAGGAGCCTTTGATATGTAGAATACATCTTTCCACCTCCTCGTAGCCAATCCACCCAAGTCCCTGTAGCGTTCTCCATCTCTCTGTCTCTGTGTGTCCCTGTGTGTCTCACATCCCCATGTCCCCCTTACATCTCTCCACTAATACACAACTTGGCGCTGAGAGGAATCAGCGGGCCACTTCCCATAGAGGGTCATTCACATGCTAATCCCATCTGACTGACCAATGGCCCTGCCCTATTATGTTGACACTGACAATGTGACACATACACACGTCGTGCATGATAGTAACGCTAGGTTTAATTTTTTAATTTGTTTTCAATAGAGATAAAGGGATACTTACTTCAAGATGGGTCCTGACCCACTGTTTGGGAAACACATCGAATGCAGTGTTTCTCAAACACTACTAGTTGTAAATATACAGTATACTGTATATATATATATATATATATATATATATATATATATGGCTATGAACAATTTATCCCACGTTCATAAAATCTGCTAAATCTGGAAACTATCACACGCGTTTGAAAAATCTTTTATATGACATGATATTTTCAATACGACCAATCGCCAATATACATCAGCCATCCGCCAGTAAAAAAGAAAAAGAAAAACAGTTGCCAGATAGCTTGCTGCATCATTTTGTGACATGGCCCGAGGGACTTTTGAATATGAATGCCAAACAAAATAAAATGTAACAAAAAAAAGTGTGAAGAATGTTTTGGCTGGTGAGGTGGGTACTCAGATGATAGATTATTGAAGTACATTGGTAAAGAAAGCTCCATCTAATGCAGCAGTTCTTAAAGTGAGTTCTAGGAACCTTGGGGGAGGCTCTTTAACTCTGAGAGTTATGGGGGTCCTTGAACCACTGTCCTAAAATGTGCCTGTTGTTCCTCACCAGCTGACCTGAAGTGGACTTGACCACATGGGGGTTTAGGAAGGAATCACGTCCAGTTGGCAGCACTGCGTTAGGTCGGTGGGAGGCGTTAACGGAGGACATCGTAAGCCAGGGACAAGCCGACCGCCAGCATGTGTGACAACTCCCGAGACAAAAGAGCCATTGTTCCTCGTGATTCACAACAGAAACGGCCCTCAAACAGCAACACAATAGTGCTTGGAACTTCTTTTCACTTCAATAAATTTCCCATTCTTTCATACTATATGAAAAAAAATTCAATCTGTGAAAAATTGTTGCATTTGATATCACAAGAATGTCGGTGTCGGTTAGGCACTGCTGTGCGTAACCCGGGCCATGGCGACCGCGCTTCTCTTCAGTATAAAACCACCACCAAACCCCATGGGGTTCGAGGAACACAATGCTACACGCCAGTGACTTGTTCTTAAAGGCTCATTTATATACTGTCATTTATATATCGCTGTCGCTCGCCGGAAGATAACTACCCATTATACTTTAACGCGCACATGCTTCTACAGTACGCCCAATCAACTGGGGGGATGTCCGAGTGATCTTATTGTTTCATTGTCTAAAAACGACGAGAACATGTGGCTTGACATTTTCGCGGTTCATTGTCCGTCCGCCTCCTCGAGCCTGAGAGCAAGGGGAGTCCGGATGGGCATGTAATCTGCGATTAGCAGTTAATAACCACTGAACTAAATAAATGGATAAATCCATTGTGAGAAAGACAAGCGCCTGGAAGTGAGACAAGAGAATAAATAAGAAGGACCAGAAGAAAGAAAAGAGACTTCCTGAAACATATCGAAATGTGGACGCAGAGACGCGAGTGAGAACACATCTTTGCAAATCGTCGTTGTTGGGTGGAAACCGTGTATGTCCAAAACCGTTCGTTTTTATCATTAAAAAAAAAGAATTAAACTAGTGAAAACAGCCGATCTACGAGAACACAACGCCTCGCGGTGCGAGGCGTTGTGTGCTTGTAGATCTGCTGTTTTCACAACTTTTGTGCGACGGCCTTGTCTGATGAAGCAGGGCTTTACTTCGCGAAAAAACCTACAAATTTGAAACTTGGTTTCTGCCCGACAGTGACGAAATACAAATACAACTTTTTTTGCATGTACTGTACATAGACACAATAGATAGAAGGTACTCGGTACACACGGCGGTCTTGAGCAGCCACTCCAAATGCCTCCGCTCCATACTGGATGTATAAGCCTTTAATGACAACTGGAACAGGATTTGTTCATTCAGTGAGCTCGGCCAGCCCGAGATAGATTTGTAAATAAATGGATTAGAACAGCAGCTGATACATGGCATCGGCAGAGCGTGGTTTGTTTACGTTCAATACCAGTTCATAATCACCAAGGCTGACATTATGATGAGGCCCCACAAGCAACTCACCAACAAACTGCAGATACAAAATGATAGAATTTAAATAAAAGAGACAGCGGTAAGCTGCTGTAGAAGGCTCAGTTTCACAACATGCGGTATTGTAATGTCGCTCCAATCCCACAAGGAATTGCTCGGAAAATGAAATCCTAAATACGATGGCCACCACTCGGAAAATGAAATCCTAAATACGATGGCCACCACTCTATGTTATTTTATTATTATTTTTGATAAGGAGAGTCTCATTGGGGCGGCAGGGGCTCAGGGGTAGAGTTGCCGTCTTAGAACACGGAGGGTTCCCGAAGGGTTCCCAGTTCGATCCCGGGCTCCCCCAGAGTTAGTGTCGAAGGGTCCTTGAACAAGACTCTGAACCTCTAGTTGCTCCCGGTGAGCAGGTTGGTGCCATCGGTGTATGAATGTGTGAATGGTTGAATGTAATGCACAATCTCTGTAAAGCGCCTTGGATGAAGGCGCTATATAAATGCACCATTTACCATTTATTATTCCTCTAGCTGGTTTTCAAACTGTTCAAACAAAGGACAGATTCAAATCTCAATGCACACCTAGTACAACGTCTCTGTCGGATGGAAACCTCTTACGTCCAAAACTGTTACTTTTCAGGATTCAAATTCAGAAGTATCAAAAGTAGCAGATCTACAAGCTCAAAAGCTGGAGCTTGTGGATCTTCTACTTTTGATGCTTTTGTGCAACCCTGTAGTGCAGTGTTTCTCAAACTTTCAAATTTGAAATGAACCCTAACGGGTTCATTTGGTTCCATTTGTACACTGTCAGAGTTACAGACTTATATGGATCAATCTAGACCCCCCTAAAGGAACCCATAGAGTCCCCAGAATCAGGGAACCACTGCTGTAGTGTGATCAAGTAGGACATGGATTAACGAAAAACACAAAAAGCTTGAATATGGTGATAAACGGTTTCTGTCTGACAACAGCGATATTCATATCCATGCAAGCCAGCCTCTGTAACAGTACAGGTGTCATCACTCTGATCACTCTGTAATGATTATTTTTATTTCCTAATGTGGGATAAAAAGTTCTGATCAACATGTTATGTTGCAATGTGATGCAAGCCTGTATATCTGGAGAAACGTTGAAAATAAATAAATCCATAATGAACAAAAAGAAAAAGCCTACAATGACAAAATAGGGACGTCAGGTTCAAAGTGGTTCAAATACCGGTACATATATTTTTAGGGTATAGAATTTGCCTCTGTTTTGGGAAATGAGTGCATAAAGTATTTATATCGTCGTTGTCGGGTGAAAACCTTGTATGTCCAAAACTAGTGAAAACAGCCGATCTACAAGCACACGTGTGCTTGTAGATCTGCTGTTTTCACTAGTCTTGTGCGACAGTCTTTTTATGATGAAGCAGGGCTTTACTTTATGAAGAAACATATTATACATTTGAAACTTGGAAATACGAGGTTTCTGCCCGACAGTGACGAATATATATAAGAATTCTGAATTTTTTATATAGTTGTACTGTATGTGTATACTGCAATAATAATGTGTGGCTGCAAAGTCCCAATAGTTATGTTTTGTTTGTACATTATGTGTGTGATGTGTTTCTTTTATTTTCCCCCTCACATTGGCCTGCCTGGCCGTACACATTCCTCTGACTGTGACCGGAGGCGATACGACACAAAAACGCCAACAATAACAAAATAACAAAACCTCAAAGACTTGTGGGACGAGGCGGTTGCCATGTCAACACAGGACCTTGGGTTCGCCCGCCCGACCCCCTGCTGACGCATGGGAGGCAGTGACAAATGGATGTGTGTGTGTGTGCGTGTGTGTGTGCGTGTGTGTGTGTGTGCGTGCGTGCGTGCGTGCGTGTGTGTGTGCGTGCGTGCGTGCGTGCGTGTGTGTGTGTGTGTGTGTGTGTGTGTGCGTGCGTGGGTGTGTCACAGGTATTCCTGTACGACTATAAATTGTGTACAGTTAACAGCCACAGGTTAGGAGAGGTCAGGTGCGGGGTCAAGGGTCAGAAGTAGGCCAGAGGTCAAGCATGTGTAGGAGAGGGCTAACGCTGGGGTTAAAAGGGTCGGGGAATAAATTTAAGTCGTTTATGGCTCATAATGAGTGCACAAACGAGTGCTTGTGCGAATGTGTGTGTGTGTGTGTGTGTGTGTGTGTGTGTGTGTGTGTGTGTGTGTGTGTGTGTGTGTGTGTGTGTGTGTGTGTGTGTGTGTGTTACCCACCAGCCCATGGAGGGTGTGATCTGGCCAACACCACCTGGGGGAAGGGAGTAGAATCCTGAGAGGTCCTGGGATTGGGCCCTGTGAACGCCTGTAGGACACACACACACACACACACACACACACACACACACACACACACACACACACACACACACACACACACACACACACACACACACACACACACACACACACACACACACACATGCATGCACGTGTTAATACAGTATGGACTATGGACAAATCCACTGTCTTTTAAACACACATACCGGTACACACACATACAGTATATTCCCACAGATAAAAATGCTTTGTAATGATCACTCATTTCTCTTTCTTTAATGCACACGTCTCTGTCTCCTCTCTATGCGGTGACATTGCACCGTGACATTGGCTAGACGGGGTCAGTGGCCCCTGGGCGAGGGGCCACCGCGGCTCCATTAACCAGTCTGGGAACCTAGTATTACACACCTGGACACTCCTACCAGCACACACCCCTCTGTGTGACTCACACTCCCCATGTCACTCAGGGACAGGGGAGTGGTTCTCAAAGTGGGGTCTGGAGACCCCCAGGGGGTCCCCGGCTAAATTATTGATAGTTAGGAACAGGTCTGTGACTCCGAGAGTGCACAAAATGGAACCTATTAGACCCCTTATCAGTTGTCCCTCAAACCCCGCCTCCAGTCGCTGTCATTAGAACGGAGGGAGCGCTCCCATTGATCACGGCATCACAGCCTACTGGCTCGCGCAGCTGCAGCCCCTCAAGCCTAATTAATGCCCCGTCGTCGCGGGAAGGTGTTGCGCACATATAGAACAGTCGAGAATAGCAGACCTCCAAGCTCACAGCGTCCGCTTCCATAACACGTTGTGACTGGGAGCATGTATGTCAGCTGTTGTAGGCGTGCAAATACCGAAAGTACGATGAAATATGTGTCTCGCTAGGGACCAGCCTCATCAGCCTACACAGAGGAGGACGTTGAATGAACTGAAACCAGTGCTACCCCAAAACAACAGGTTTGGGGCATCTATTCGGAAGTCGATTACATGAAACCGGCACCTGCGCGTGCATTGCAGCCTCAATGTTTGTAAAAACAAAGAATCGGTCTGATACGCTGACTCTCTGAGTTATGGGGGTCCATGGCTTAAATAATGCATACTAAACTGGCCCTGGGGGGTCCTTGAAATGAAAAGGTTTGAGAACCATATATTGACACAGAAAACAGTTGTTTTGTGTGGTCCGTCGGAACAGTTGACTGGTGGTGGTCTTCCACCACAACACAGCTCCACTACCTGTTTTCATGTCAGCACCGCCGAGCCAAAAGGTTCCCACATTTAAATAGATACTGTTAGAGCTCTGAGGTTAGAGGCTCATTTACCGTACTGGAACACACACACTTCTTTCTAACCTAACCCCTGACTAGACACACACACGCACGGACACGCGCACACACACACACTACAAAGAGAGCCACACACAGTCACACACCCAGGCGTACATATACACGACACACCGAAAATATTTAATTGCTCTTTTATCTCCACTCCTCCGTTACCCCGGCTCCAGCGAAGCCAATCGTTAGCAAACAAGACCCCCCCCCCTCCAGCCGGCTCGGGGAGACAAAAGCCACATAAAGCGATTCGCACGGCTCTCTCTCTCTGTCTCCGTCGGCAGAGCAAACAGCCGGGGCCCTCTCTCTCTCTGTCTCTGTCTCTCTCTCTCTCTCTCTCTCTGTCTCTCTCTCTCTCTCTGTCTCTCTCTCTCTCTCTCTCTGTCTCTCTCTCTATCTGTCTCTGTCTCTCTCTCGCTACGCACCCTTCAAAGGAAGTCATTTGTCAACGGGCAGCACCTAGCACTTAGCGCAGGCCCACCGCTGCCTAACCTGTGTTTGCAGCGGTGGAATGCCGTGGATGACTGTAATTTGGCCGCTTGCTCAGGGAGGGTGGGTGGGTTGGGTCGGGGGAAGGGGGTTGCTGTTGCTTCAGGACCGCCATAAATCTGAACGACAGGAATGCGACTGAGTCAGTCTACCTGACTCGCCAGGTTGCTCCCTCCCTCTCTCTCTCTCTCTCTCTCTCTCTCTCGCCGACCACTCCCTTCCCTTCTGAACCCCCCCCCCCCCCCCCCCAATTTCTCCTTCTCCCTAATTTACCTTGTTTCTTTTTCATTGTCCTCCTACCTCCCCATCCATCCAGCCCAGTGACTCTCAACCCTTTAAATTTCAAGGACCCCCCCAAGTTTGACATGCATTTTTAGGCCATGGACCCCATGTGACACAATTCCTTCTTTTAAATCTCTGAAACCCCAATCTGCACTGCACGATCCTCAGTGTCACTTTAACTAAAGCCGTTTCATTTGTACTGTATGTTACATCTCAAGAGTTACAGACCCAATAGAGTCCAATTGGTTCATATAGCTATCATCATCATTTAGCTGGAAACCCCCTCAAGGACCCCCAGGGGGTCTGAGAACCAGTGATCTAGCTGAGGTCTCCTGCTATCTCTTTAATTGTATACCAGTAGTACATGTAAAATGTATACGTTCATGTACCTACACTACTCCCTGCTTTAATCACTCTCTCTCTCTCTCTCTCTCTCTCTCTCTCTCTCTCTCTCTCTCTCTCTCTCCCTCTCTCCTTTCAGAAACCCCCCTGCAGTCAGGGTCTGTGTCTCATGGTTACATCATAGAGGTGAGCCCCCACCCCTGGTGAGGGGGAGGCTTCCAACTCCAGGCTTCTTTAACGAGGCTCCACGTTAAGTCCCCCACCAGACAACCCAGTGAATGTTCACACTCCATGAAAAAAGACGATCGTCTTTTCTTTCACCCGGAAAACCTGCGAATAATCCATGCTTTAGTTATGGTCCGTAGAAACACACAAAAAATTACAATCTTGTGGGTTTTGCCAATTAGTTGGGGGCCCACTTTCAATATCCCCACAGCCCACCAGCAGGGGCGTCACAAGGGGTAGGAAAGTGGGACTGAGTTACTAGGGCCCAAGGTGGAGGGGCCCTAACAACTTTAGCTATTGAAAAATTGCAGATATACAAGCTCGCAGCGCGGCACCGAGTGCCGCGCTGCGAGCTTGTAGATCTGCTATTTTTGAAAAGTCGTGAAAATGTGTGCAAATATTTTAATATGTATTTTTTTAAGCGAACTTTTGTAACTCAAATTTTGCTTCCGGGGGGGGGGGGGGGGGGGTCCCTAGAACTAAATATTTTGAGATGGGGGTCCGTGGCCAAATTCATATAATTTTGGGGGTCCTTCATGAAAAAGTTTGAGCATCACTGACATGGAAACATGGGTTTCTTCTTGCACACATTTTCACAATTCTTTAAAAATAGCAGATCTACAAGCTTGCAGCGCGGCACTCGGTGCCGCGCTGTGAGCTTGTATATCTGCTATTTTTCAATAGTTAACATTCACGGGGGCCCCACGGTGAATCCTTGTACCCAGGGCCCAGAATTTGGTGCGACGCCCCTGCCCACCAGTATGCCCATGTACAGTACATGGGCTGAGAATCACTGCTCTATAAGTAACTCTCCAGTTCCAACAGAGATAAAATAAAGAAATACATAAGATGCATTCCAGTTACTGAGAGAACATTAGTCATTGTGTTGAGTGATTTGTGGAGTGTGCTTTCATCAGCGGCGGCTCATTTCACTGATTTATCTGCAGTTCAATTAGTCACCTGACCTTCCTGGTAACAGGCTACTTTTGGGAAGATTACTGACTGCGCTAAACGGGGGCAGTTTTCAGTGGAATGTCCCTCTTTTGTTTTTGAGTGAAGCTGTCTAATAGCCGCTATCTATATCTCACTGTCTCCTTGTCTGCGTCTCCAGGAGACCCTTCAAAGACCAAATAAGCGCCAAATAAGAGCTGCTCTCCAGGGCTGCTGGCGGTATCAATATGTCTGTGTGCTTTATAATATCCCAGCGCTGCGGGATGATTCCTCGCAGTGGCTGTATATAACAACCGCTGAAAGTGAAAGTGATGCACAACTCGCTGCTCTAATGACTGGGCAAGTGACTTCTGTTCTGTACTGTACAAAACCGCGAGCTCCAAAGAGCTATAGACGCGCTGTAAAGCATATTATAATACCAGTAAGACTCCCTAATCGGGAGATAAGCGACCATCAGGTCGCATACACAAACTTTAGAAGGCACTCATAGCCAATCAGGAGGGAATATGGGAAATGGGACAGATCCATGTTGATGACATGACTTTAGAGATACTGTGTACCGCTTTGCGTGACTTTAGGGCAAAATCTGTGGGAGCAGTGTCCAAAAATGTGTTTTGCAAAAATCTGACTCATGGTGGCGCTAGAAGAGGGCCATGTGAGAAATCAGGGCTGGAGGTAGTGATTTGCCATCCAAGGAGTGTGTGTGCAAAGTTTGGCATGGATAGAGGAAACGGTGTCGGAGATATGAGTAGGGCAAAAATGTGACGTGACGGACAGACTGACAGACTGCCGGTGGAGGTTTTGATAGTAACTGCGACCTAACGGTCGCAATAAAAACTACAGTCGGAATGCGACAGGAGAGACAACATCGCTTATGTATGGTAACGTCTGGACAATCAGAACAGGGCTCTATTTGAGTTCCCCACTCGCTTCCTTTTCAGCTTACATCAATTAGACTTAACGCACCATAATCGTCCTCAAGTTATGAGAGATGTTTTTGGCCGAGAATGAAACATTCTGTTGCACTCTGCACTTGTTAAGTCCAAAAATAACTTACTAAAAGTTAAGAGGAAACCTTTAAAAAGAAAAACACCAGAAACCAATTACAGACTCGTAAAAAATGCCTCCCCCCTCACCAAAAGCAGTGTTCCAGTAAGAAGTGTAAACAGAACACGGTAGGCTACATGGGATTGCAGTAAAAGCCCATCCTAGTTTCTACAGTGATGTCTCGTGTCTCATTTCTCCCTTTTCACTTTTATGGTGTTTACAGTATGAGAGCAAAACAGTCATAGCTGGGAATCAGGCATTCAGATCAATATGAGAGAGCTAGAAGGAACCCCCGATATCTCTGTACATCTTTGTGGTGTCATGGTTGACGTGATGACTCAATAGATCAACACTGACTGACTGACTGACCGACCAATGACCTGATCGAGTACCAGACTGACAGGGTTTTTTACCCATTTACACTGAGGGAAAGATTTGCCAGTACATTTGTAGCTGTAGTGTTTTAGCTGGCAATCTTGTTTTTGTTTGCCCTATTTTGAAATTGGGTATTTTTTCTTTCGTTGTGTGAACTGAATGAAAAGAATTTCCAACAGGTGCTCAGGTGGCGTCTATGGTTTAGTCCCCAGGACTTTCTTGTGTTATCCTTTTAACCAAAATGTGTGACTGTACCTCGTGATGTTTACATAAAGTATTCAATCAATCAAAAAATAAAAAACTGCACATATTCCTACGGGCTGGGGCGGGGCATGTCAGCAGAGGGAGAGGTGCTATTCTGATGTATTACCTGCTTATTGTAAGTCGCTTTGGATTAAAAGCTTCTGCTAAATGCCTAAGTTGTAAATTGTCCTCCCGGTGGGGGCTCCTCACTGGCAGGTGAGCCAATAGGGAACGACAGCAGTGGCAACACAGAAACGTGTGGGGAGGAATTCATTGGCTACTCAAAATGTATAGGAAAAGAAAGGGGGGTAAAAGTCTAAATGGGTGTAAAGGTGGTTGCACACTGCTGCGTTTTTCGGGCCGAATATCGGAGTGAATTTCGGAGCACGCAAATAAAAAAAATCAACCTCAAGTTATGTCAGTCACGTTTGCACACTGTCGCCCGTTTCGCGCAACACTCGGTCCCTTGCTCTCTCTATCTCTCTCTCTCTCCTTGCCCTGAAAAACGCATTTCGCAACGAAAAACGCAGCAGTGTGCAACCACCTTAAGAAGTTTTACGCCTTTTCTGTGCCTGCACGTTGTTTCGGTTACAACAATGAACAGAACGACGTGATGGAATCAGCCTGCTCTTAGGTGTGATAGTTGTGACTCGTGACAGATTTCTTTACCCACTGTAGCGTGACTACTATAAACAGCAGGTGACGCGATATAATAACACTACAGCTATTTAAACACACTGTTTCAGTGCCCAAAGGGCACGTCTGCTGGGATGGGGGGGGGGGGGGGTGGGGGGGGGGGGGTTGTGGAGTCAGGTGTGCCATGTGAGGTGAGGTGAGTGGGAGGGACTGAGGGTGAGGTAAAGTGGTTGCTAAGGTAAACAGTACAGGTAATAAGACAGTGCCGGGGTTCTCAAAGCAAGGTACAAAGAGTACTCTCAGGGGTCCTTGAGAGGGCTCCTGGTGGGAGGTCCCCAGCAAATAATCAGGACGCAACTTGACAATGTCTTCTCCCAAAGGAAATGCAGGTCCACAGCCAAATACATATGAATTTAGGAGGCCTTGACATGGAAATAGTTGAGAATCGCTCTTCTAACTAAAACCATTATATCAAATAATAATGTGGGGCTGAAGTGCTGAGTCAGGGCTGTAGTACGACTTCAAATGAATCTATATCGCAATATTTCAATATTTTTGCCTCGCTTACGACTAATATAGAAGAAGAAAGAAAATTATTTATCGTTGTTGTCTGGTGGAAACCTTGTTTGTCCAAAATCGTTTTTTATTGAAGATAAATAAAATGTACACACACATATCGTCACTGTCGGGCAGAAACCTCGTATCTCCAAGTTTCAAGTTTGTACGTTTTTTCACCAAGTAAAGCCTGCTTCATCATACAAGGCTGTCGCACAAAAGTAGTAAAAACAGCCGGTGCGAGGCGTTGTGTGCTTGTAGATCTGCTGTAGATCTGCTTGTAGATCTGCTAAACGAACGGTCTTGGACATAAAAGGTTTCCACCCGATAACGACGATATACTCTCTTCTCGATTATTTGATTAACC